>NC_040037.1:1621539-1742431 GCF_003713205.1 Coffea eugenioides
AGTAAAATACTTCATCGTAATTTGCAGGGTTGTGATGCATCGGTTCTTCTGAATTCAGTACCAGGAAATGTTGCTGAAAAAGATGGCCCCGCCAACTTTGGTGTACAAGGCTTTGAGTTGATTGATGAGGCCAAGGCCAAGATAGAAGCTCAATGTCCAAATACAGTTTCTTGTGCAGACATTATTGCCTTTGCGGCTAGAGATGGTGTTTCCAGGGCTGGTGGAATACACTACGCTGTTCCCAGCGGGCGTCGCGACGGAACAATTTCACGAGCCTCCGAAGCAGCTGAAAATCTCCCGATGGCAACTTCCAATGTTACAGTGCTTACAGAAAATTTTGCCAGAAAAAGGTTGTCATTAGAGGAAATGGTAACACTTTCTGGTGCTCATTCCATAGGCGGCTCTCACTGCTCGAATTTCGTCCATCGTTTGTACTCATTCAACTCAAAATACTCGCAAGATCCATCTCTTGATCCTGCTTATGCAAATTACTTGAGAAGCCAATGTCCAAGAATTTCCCCAAGTGCTAGCACAGGTCCTAATCAGGTGGTGTCATTTGATCCAACAACACCTGACCGACTTGATAATCATTACTATAAGAATCTGGAGAAGCATAAAGGGTTGCTGTTTTCTGATCAAGTCCTCTGGACAACTCCTTCAACAAGAAAGATGGTGAAGAACAATGCAGACCATGAAAATTTGTGGGCTCGGAAATTTGCAGCTGCTATGGTGCGAATGGGCTCAATTGAACTCCTCACGGGAACTCGAGGAGAGATAAGGAAGAACTGCCACTTCGTAAACTTTTGACTTAGAAAAATTCCATGTTTCTTTGGGGTGCTAATTGCTTTTTCTGTTTATTTTTATTTTTATTTTTTTTAACAGTCATGTGTTGCTTTCATGTATATTGGAATTAGAAATAAATGAGTGTGTGCTTTTGATGTACTTAATTGGAGGATTTTTGCCGTTATCCCGAGACATTTACAATAAATAAATGCTTCATTTCTTTTTATTCATACTTAGGTTCTTTTGATAAAACTGAATCTGAATACTGAAACAATTAATTTGCTGAATTTTAAATACTGAAAAGAAATATATGAATGTCTGAATTATAATGTTAAACCTATTTATACTGTTTAATAAATATTTATAACTGAATGCTTAATAAATTTAAGTTGACAATTTTGCCTTTATATCTTTTCATTCAAAAAAGAAATAGAACCTATGATTTAATTAGTTTAAAATTGTTAGGTATGAAAATAACAATATTTATTTTTAAATCAAATTAATATAAAAGATGAAATATATTATATGAGGAGTGTGGAGAAGAAGTGAAAGTCATGAAAAAGGGAGAAAAGAGAAACCTAAACCGTTAGATAGAAAATATCAAGTTTTTTAATTAGACAAGAATTTTGAATATAATTAACAAACAAGAGTAGATTTGATAGATAAGATAAGATAGTTGAAATAATTATATTGATTCTTATCAAAATTAAGCATTCAGTTAGGATTTTTGTGCTGAAAAAAGTGCACACAAGTTTAGCACTGCTTAATAAATTCAGCACATAGATTTTCATTTATCAAACACTCAAAATATCTGAATGTCTGAAAAGGTTTAGTTTCAACACTTTTTTATATTATCAAACAACCCTTAGTTGCTCATTATTTTTAAATAACCTTTTGTTGTCGAAAAGATCCGATTTAGTGGCTAAAATTGAGGTCACACAATTTAAAAATCTTAAAATTTAATCTCATTTTCGTTCATCACTTTTTAAATCCACACCTCTTTTCTACTTGAAAAAAATAAATTTAATACTAAAAAAAATTTTTTTTTTTCTTTTTTGGGGTTCTAAGGAGAGGCAGGCCATCTCATTTATCTCAAGACTAAAAGCCTAGGTAGCAGGCATGGCGTTGCCACACCTATCTTCCCACTGCGTCTATGATAACTCCTCCTGCTCCGGCGTTACTCGGGTTTCTCCTTGCTGCCCTTTCCATATTTACTTTAAACAAGTTCAGTAGAGGGCTCTTCCATCTGATGAACCTTTCTTCCCCATCCATATTAGCTTTAACCCAATTACTATTTGTTTTCTGGTCATAAATGGTAAACCTTTCTCACCCATCCACGTTTACTTTTACCCAATTTTTAGTTTTATTTTTGGTCATAAATCACTACTCTACTCTGGCAATTACCTGTCACGTTTGCCACCAACAAAAGTTTCACTGTACTCGAGATTCAAGAAAAACAAAAAGTATTGCCCAAACAGGTTAGGAGCTTGTGATAATAACTTACGGCAACATCTTCATTCTTCACTATCTAATGATCCAAACAGGTTAGGAGCTTTTTATTAGCTTTTTGATCAAATCGTAATCATAAAATTGGTTGATTACAAATTGTTCATTTTGGCATTTATGCTCCAAGTTCAAACTATAGGGCTATTAATGGGCGATTTGATCTTCTCAGACTTGTCTCAAATATCATTTTGCTACAGTTATAAGTTATAACCCCACGGTCTTTTTCTTTCTTTTCTTAAACAAAATTGTTCATTGACAAAATTGTTCTGTCGTTGTTTAAGTCAAGTACTAACTGTCTCTTAAAGTTTTCAATCGGGCCCAAGAACGATGCAGAAAAACATTAGGGGTCTAGGTGTAAAATGGTAAACTAATTTGAGGCCCAAACTTAAATATTAGTTAAAACCAGCAACCCAGCCAAAAAGAAAAAAATAAAAGGGATAATTTTAGAAACCTCCCCTAAAATTTTTGACAATCACACTAGCCTCCCCTTATGTTTATAACTATTATACAAACCTCCTCTAAAATTAAGATTTTGATAACAAAATTAGTCCAATTAAAAAAAGTAATATTAAAAAAATACTTTAAGGAGAGCGATGAAACTTTTATTTCATAAATACCCCTTATGCATGTATATAAGATGTATTACTAAAAGAATGAAAATAATTAAAAGTTAGAAATAATTAATATACACATTTCACCATTCACAAAATTCACATTCAATAAATTAGACAACACAAATAAGCAACAAAATTATACTAATGATCACAAGATTCGATAAAACAGATTAATCATCTCTTTTGACATGATGTTTGCTATAATTCTTGTGATTTTAAAAAGAAAAATTTTCAAATTCTGCTCTTCTTTTCCTTCCTTTTTCCTTTACTAATATTTGATGATTAAGTAATTTGAGCACTAATTAATGGAAATAAATGTTGAAAATTTCTTTAATGATCAACGATGACTTGTAATTACAAAATACATCAATTGATATATCTAATGGCACTATTTTGTGATTGATAAAATTTGACAATGACCAGAAATCAGTTATACACTATAAGAAAAAGGGTTTTGGTAGAAGAAAAAACACAGGCAAAAAAAAAAGTTGTTCATGAGGATATTTTCTTTAAAACTCTTAAAGCTATAAATTTTGTCAAATAATTTCGTGGAAGTAAAGGAAAAAGAAAAGGCAAAGTTTGAAAATTTTTCTATTTTAAATCACAAGAATAATAGCAAATATCATGTTAAAAGAGATGACCGGTTTGTTTTGCTAAATCTTGTGATCATTAGTGTAATTTTGTTGATTATTTATATCGTCTAATTATTAAATGCGAACTTTTGAGTGGTGAAATTATGTAGTAATTGTTTCTAATTTTTAATTTTTTAATTCTTTTACTAATACAATTTATATACATGCCAATGACTATTTATGGAATAAAAGTTTTATTTTTTTCCTTAAAGTACTTTTCTAATTAGATTAATTTTGCTATCAAAACCTTAACTTTAGGGGAGGTTTGTATAATTGTACAAAAATTAAGGGAGGCTGATGAAATTATTAGAAACCTCATGCTAGGTTTCTGAAATTATCCCAAAATAAAAAGAAAAAAGCGTGATCTATTTAAGGAGCTCCCGTCGCTCTAAACCCTAACCCTCACGCCGCAGAGCTAAGATTTCCTCCTCAATTGCCCGCCACCGAATTCTGCTGCATTTGGCCAGGTAAATCGGAAGTATTTCCGATTAGAGTAATTTCTGCTCTTTTCCATTGAACGAGTAGTAGTATATGTATGTATATATTTGTTTGTACATTGTAATTGCTGGTATATGAGATTTCTAGATGAAGTCTCTGTAGTTTGCGATAATCAAATCCATGATTTTATTGTTGTTTTATTGGTTGACTGTCAGGGAAAAACTTGATAACTAGTTTGCTAATTGTAATTTTGTTGTTTGACTTTTTCTTTTAGTTTTCGCTATGAAAGAATAAATTTTGCCCCCGTAAAAGGAAGATTTAGCTGTTAAATTCATCATTGGATGCGTTTTGCCGAGATATTTCTGTTTTTCGTTTTCGTTTGAATTGAATTTGTGGCCTGGGAGAATATTGTAATCTCATTGTTGTTGGATGAATGAAGATTTGGGGATTTAGTTTTGGTAGTTTTGTTTTTGAAAATTAAACTCTGGACTTGTTCCGTGTATTGATAACGAAAGTGTTATGTGTGTTTGTACTCTGTTTTCAATCCAGACCCAGAAATGTGAATTGGCATCAGATACATGAAAAAAGCGATACTGTGTCCCATTAATCTTTTTAATGAAAAACGTGTTAGTGTGTGTTTTCATTTTTATGTGTGAATGTGGATAATTTGTATGATTCATCTCTGCTAATGATTTTGAACTCTAGACACTTCCTGTTTGTTTTTGGCACTTACAATTTGAACTTCAAACAGGTTCTTTGACAAACTGTTGCAAAGATGCAGAACGAGGAAGGACAGAACATGGATCTTTACATCCCAAGGAAATGGTAATTATGCAGATTTGTCTGTTTATATTGCATTAGTTTTGTCTTTTCCATCCCACATTATGGTCTAATCAAAGGTTTTCTGTGGGCTGGGCATTTTCTTATTCATTTTGACTTTGTTGGTGTCATGTAATTGCAGTTCCGCTACAAATAGGTTGATCACCTCAAAGGATCATGCCTCTGTTCAGGTCAACGTTGGGCATTTGGATGAGAGGGGCATCTACACTGGCAACTTCTCTACTTTTGCTCTCTGTGGTTTTGTTCGTGCCCAGGTTGGCCTCTTGTTTGTAAATTTTGAACACCATTTATTGTGGAGTACATACCATTGAAACTGACTATCTGCTTTTGTATTTGGGATTTGAAATATGCTGATTCATTTTATTTGGACTTTTTTTCTTCTTCCTGCCATGTTTGTTGATCATTATTTGCCTACCCTATGTGCTTCTCTGATACAATCCATTTGAGATTTTTAGTGGAGCTTACTGTTGGATTTCAAATTGGTTTTTGCTAGTTTCTTCCGAGACCATAATTGGTGACAAGTATGTGGAATTTTAATGTGTTCATTAACATAACTTTGAAAGGACTGTAAATGATATTTAAGGTTCCTTACTTCCCCTCCTCCCACAGGAAAAAGGTTCTTTTTTTTTATTTTTTGTTGGTTAAGACAGAGAGGGGGGTGGGTGGTATAAGGTAAGATAATGTATGCACTTTATCCCGTGCTTGAAATTGGGAGACAAAGTATTGTAATTCTTGTTGTACTAACCAAATTGGTTTGAAACAGTGGACTATATTTTATTAAAGAGATTTTTGTGCTACAATATACACATTAAGTGGCAGTTCCAATTATCCTTTTGTCAATATTTACAGGCTATTTATTACTGCTTTCTTTTTAGCCATTTTTCTAAGTTAAGTGCTTAACTTGGCAGTGAAATATATGCATTTCCACAATTTCTCTTCTTTGTTCTTTTTCATTTTCTTTTCTGACAGTTGACATTTGTTGTGGCTTCTCTTCAGGGTGATGCTGACAGTGCCCTTGATCGTCTTTGGCAAAAGAAGAAAGTTGAAGCTCGTCAACAGTAGAATTAGACTATAATGAGATTTTGCATTGATCTAAATTCCTATTTTGTTTAGCAATTGAGTGAATTTTCTGTTTTGGAACTGAGATCTTTTCTGTTGTGTACTATGCCAACTTTGGCCCTAGCTTGAAAATTTTAAGGCTATATCTTGAATGACATATTCAGCTGGTGAACCTTCAGTCATGGTGTTAAGGTTCTGGCAAATGTTTTGCATGAGAGCAGCTTGGCCATGGTCAATAGGCAAATGAATGATAACTGTGTGAAACAGATGTCAAATTTCTATTTGTAGTCAAACCTACAAGCGCATGTCTAACTTGTCGAAATAGGTTGACCGAAACATGCATTCCTAAACCAGTAATCGGTTTGCAAAATGCACCTCAAACTATTTGTAACTACTATGGTGCACTGTTAGTACTAGTGCACCACCCGCCTGAACCCCTCAGTTTTCTCTCAAAATCGATAAGGTTGCAACACATTCGAGCAACGAGCTGTCTCCTATGAATTGGTAAATTTAGATGGTAAGTGCTATAATTAATACTTTAAGGTGCAAATAGCAAAATGATAATGGTTGAAACATGCAAATTGCATTTGACAGAAATAATTGGAAGCTGTAAGTGCGCTTAGGGCGAAATTGCAAAATTGATGCCGTAAGCTTCAGCCTGCAAATCCAATAATGCAGTGTCTTAAGAAGGTTCAAAGTACAAATTGGGTGGAGGTCTGATTTTATCACATAGCGTGTAGAAAGGAATTGGGTTTATCAAAGTTTTCCTCATTTATTAAAACAAATCAAACTTGAACCATCATTTCCCTCGCTCGGCTCAACTAACAACAGATAGAAACTCCGAAATCATCAGCAAAAACTGGGTCAAAAGAACAAAAAAGCAAAGTCAATATTCCTGTGGAAATCCAATAAGCAATTGTTCAAGTAGCCTGTCGTAGAAGAAACCCTGTTCAAGCTTTTATTGTAAAGTTGAAGTTGGAACATGTGGTTTGCTGGAACAAGAGTGTTGAGCTGAAACCCAGCACGGACCTTGCCAAATCAAATTGCAGTAGATTATCCTCAATCTGGTGCACCCCTATCACAATTGAAGTCCTAGGTTCCACACCTCCATCTACAAATCCAAGACACAGTACGTCCTCCTTCACTGGAACCATTGAGTTTACACCAAACATCCTCCAAGATACCGTTTTGCTTTGCAACACAAAATCTATGGTTGGAACTGGAGGACCAACTCTTGTGCTAGGTAAATTGCTCGAGTTGAAGCATGCTCCGAAAGGTGCCACTGCCTTCACTCTGGGAACTCCAGCAAAAGCTTTAACAAAAGCTTTAGTAAAAGCGTTGTAGATGGATGTCTCTAGTCTAGTGTAAGGATCAACAGTACTAATCTTTGTACCCCCATTTCCTTCCTTGATGGTTAACAGCGTCGAATTTATCGACACAGGTTTTCCATTGATTTTAATGGATTTCACCCCAATGAAGTACTCCGCAGAAGGCTCCCCTTCAAAAGAAGTACCGGCAGTGCTGACAGGGTTGATGAAAAGTGGGGTGTAAGTGAGTGATTTGGAAATATCTTTACCAGGGAGAAAATTGTAGGGGCTATCGCCAAAGAATATAACCCCGCGGGAGCCTGGACAGATAGCAAACTTTCTTTTGATGCTGAAGGCACTGGCTAATTGAGAAGGAAGTCCAACTTTTCCCCTTCCAAGTCCAGCAATCCCCTCAACTCCATTAGCTAGACCTTCCAGGAGAAATGTAGAGCCGCAGGCGAAGAGCGCTTTAGAGGATGAAACAATTTGTCCCGGGTTCGATCCATCAGTAGATTGCAAAGAAACAGCATCTTGTGCAAGCTCCCCAGTCGTGCTACTTTGGGTTACAGCGTTGTACGGGAAGAGTGAACAAGTGTTTTTGTTGCACCCCGGTTTAGGACCATTGAAGCAGTCCCCACAAGAATGAAAATCTGCAAGTGAACATTGAGCTGAGCCGCAATGCGCGGGCCTATAGGATGAACTAACATATCCCTGATCGCAATCCACCCACAACGACTGGCCACCAAGATCTACAGTTAGTTTCACTGGGACTGAGGGGGTTCCTCGGCTGATATGAGTGATGTACTGGCCGGTGGAGGCATCCTTGGCTAGTGGAAGAACAAGCGCATGCGGTTTTGAAGGGCTTGTTTTGGCTGTGGAGGAAGTGATTAGGAAGAACAAAACACAGATGGAAATTACAGAAGAGAGCAATCCCATTGTACGTGATGAAAAGTAGTTGTTTGATGGAAAGTTGGGCTTTTTATAGATGAACGATGCGTTAGAAGTTTGATTATTTTAAGGTTACCTGAGATGAGAATTTGAAAAGTTCATGTGATTAATAAGCATGTCTAATAATGGTGGATGAATGATTAAATATGCAAATTTGCACGTGGGCATGTACATGTGATGTGTCTCCATGGATGCTTCAGAGGCCGAGCATGGATACTTTACAACTCACTCGTCAACTTTGACAACGCATGGGCGAAATTTGAGTATGGTCAGTTTAGTTCTAAAGTCTTTCTTTATATTGGATTAAGCCGCTAACCATCGTACACCAAAAGTATATTTGAACGTACAGAAAGCATTGTTGAATGAAATTTATGCAGTGATAGTTCAAACATCCATTGTCTCCAAATGTTTGAAATTGTCATTATTTTAACTCTTTGTGAACGTAGAATTTATGATGATGACATTTTATTTATGGGCTCTATCCTGGTGTAGCCCGCAAAGTTTTGGTGGATTCGCTGTTTTTTTAGTACGTGGTAGGAAAGTTATGGTATATTCGACTTTCATGGGAACGTTTGTTAGGGGAAAGCAGGTTGTTGACAATTTTTAAAGATGAAATGATTTCAAGAGAGCTTGTCACTTTTCTTGATAAGAGTTTTTTATTAGTGTAAAAAATTATTGTTGCCATCAAAAATCATGTGAATACTACATTATAGAAGTCAATTATTGTCCGGGATACATTGCTAGAGTATTAAGAATGAATAATATATAAATTTTGTGAGGCCCCAAGTAACTAGTAGGGTGTAGCAAATTATTTTGTCATGTTACATAGTTGAGGGAATATTTAGTGATTTTCGGCTTTTTTTTTTCAAAAAAAAGGAAACTAATTTTTAGAATGCAAAGAACAATTTAAAAAATGGGATTACTTTTTTTTAGGAATGGCAATGCGGGCATCCGCCCCGCGGAGAGAAGTAATGGGGTAGGGGTGGGGACGAGGGGAATTTTTCTTACTCCTTTTTAAATGGAGCAGGGAGCGGGGGACGATAACCACGCCCCATTCCCCACCCCGTCCCCCACTTCAATTTATTAATATAAATAAATGTAATATATTATATAATCTAATAATAATAAATTTAGAATATTTGTTAATTAAACATAACCTTTTTCTATTTCTATTCAAAATTCTAATTGACATTTGACACAAGCATATTACGCGTTTTATGAGTATTTTCGGATGTTATCTATACAATCCAATTGAGTTTATTAATTTTCTTGGTGTTTTATTTTAACACTTTTCTTATTTCATTTTTTATTTTTCGCTTTTTGTAGCTCTGTATTTTATTTTATTCTTTGCATTTAGTTTTGATTTATTGAATAAAGGCTTCTAGAAAAAAAAACCAAATTATCACCTGCGAGAGAGGTAGAGCGGGGGCGGAGGTGGAGGGAGTTTTTGGGCAACAGAGCGGCGGGCGGCGACCCACCCCGTTGCCATCCCAGCCCTACTTTTCTTGGCTTCCTCCCTCAGCCTAAATTGAGAACTCAACCCACGGAAAAAAGCCCAATTTGTGGCTTCGGTTTTGTCATTGAAACTCAGCCCTGTTTTTGTAGCTTTGCGTCTAACAAAGGCCCAGCAAAATTATATCTCAGCAGATTCATTTCTTAGTGGAATTTCTCTAGCTTTACTGTCTCATAATGTATTAAGCATAATGGTTGGTTTATATACAAATTACATTATCCTGAATTGAAGGTCGATATATTTCACTTGAAATTTTTATGAAAACTTTCATTCTAAATTTAGTCTACCAATGGAAATTTGTCACGTATTATGTGTTTGTAAAATGATATTTACGGTCCTCAATAATCCTTTGGCACTCCATTTCCTTTATATAGTACCAGGAACAATTATTGGCATGCAAATATTACTCATTTTTTAATGAAGTAGTAATTTTGTGATAAGTTTTGTCACAAAATATTATCTTTCTTTTGAAATTTTTGTGTTATGCCATGACCAGAAGTTACAAAGGCATTGAAGTTGGTTGTGTGGCTCTGAGGATTGAGACCAAGAGTAAAACGTTAGCAAATATATAATCTTATCTTGGCCTCTAGTGATACAAAATTTACTCTCCAAGAGGGCACACCATTTGTTTTTCATTTTCAATTGATCCATTGCGCTATATATAATCGTTTATGCAGAAATATTGCACTTGTACCCAAGTATTACGTGTTATTGCATACATGACTGCAAACAAATTGGCATCTTTTTCTATCCCGACAACTTGAATTCGAGCTTGATTTGATTTGATTTGAGTTCGAGTTCGAGTTTGAGTTTGGTGGCATTTTAGGTCAATTGACCTTAAATGATATAAATTACAATTTTATGTAATTTTAACCACGCTAAATTGAGAAAACACAAAATATTTCAACTTGCAAGGATCTAATTTAGACAGAACCATAGTGGCCCAAGTACAAATTTCTAACGTTTAGAATGCTCAATTGAACTATTTACAAAGTTCAAGCACTTACATAAAAAATTTGCTTTATTTGGCCATAGAAAAGCCTTTGATTGAGTAGTTTTTGAAGAATATTCAAATTTGCACATATATAAAGATACAAGATGCGAGAGGCCAATCGAAGGAACCCTCCAACTTCCTAGTCACTCGCCAAACAACACAAAGGGAAGATAACAAAAGCCGGGCAAAAATAGCAACATGTGTTGTGATCTTGGAATTTATAGCACTATCTCCGTAACCTCTAAAATCTAACTCTATTTTTTTTTGCTATTATATCTCTAAATTTGTGGCATATTTACCCATGCTTTAGGGATATTTGTGTTCTAAAATCTCAAGTGATAAGCTAGTGCATGTGAGTTTACAACTCTTTCAAGTTCGCAGTGGCTGAATTTTGACTTAGAACATTATGATCTTTAACTTCTATTTGGCTGGTCTCATCCGTCGCCGATATCTTTTATCTTTCCTAGCAGCTTTTGTCTGCTTCAACACTCGGAGTATTTATAACCATTAATGGAATGGACGCAATAATGTAGGACTTCCTCATTTATTCATCAAAATAAATGACAGATTACTTCCATGTACTGAAGGGCGACATAACTTATTTACAACAAAGAAGTTATGAAAAACATATTCATTCCAGCTAAATGCAGTCAATACCAGAAATATTTTTTGTTTTAAGTTTTAACTGATTCAATTTGATTTTATAAAAGTCTGTGAAGAAACAACTTCTGCACCCTACTCCCAGCTGCGTTATATGGATCCCAATGCACATCCAATTTATTATAGTATGGCACGTACAGGATTTGCATGTTATTTATGATTACAAGCAAATTGGCTCTCTTTTGCAGTCCCAACCAACTTTCAGTGGAAATTTCCATCATTATACATTAAAAAGGTAATAGCAAAATAAAAATAGATATCTATTGAAAAAGAAATATAAACACACAGATGCAATGGCATTGAGAAGTCTTCAGTGGAAGAAGCCCTCTTCAAGCTTTTGATGTGAAGTTGAAGTTGGAGCACGTGGTTTGCTGGAACAAGAGAGTTGAGCTAAAACCAAGCCTGGACCTTGCCAAATCAAACTGCAGCAGATTATCCACAATCTGGTGCAGTCCAATCACGATTGAAGTCCTGGGATTCAAACCTCCATCCACAAATCCCAGGCACAGCACATCCTCCTTGACCTGCACCATTGAGTTTGCACCAAAAATCCTCCAAAACACGCTCTGACTTTGCAAGACAAAGTCAATGGTAGGAGCTGGAGGACCAACTCTGGTGCTGCCCAACTTACTGGAATTGAAGCACACCTCAAAAGGTGCTACTGGTGCCACTCTAGGCACCCCTGAAAATGCTTTAGCAAATGCACTAGTAAAAGCCTTATAAATTGATCTTTCCATCACGGTATAGGGATTTACAGTACTGATCTTGGTTCCACCGTTCCCATCTTTGTCAAAAATCTTCAACAATGTCGAATTTATTGCCACCGGTTTTCCGTTGACCTCAATGGATTTCACCCCAATAAAATACTCCACTGATTTCTCCCCTTGGAAGAAAGACCCTGCAGTGCTAACCGGATTGATGAAGAGCGGGGTGTAAATGAGCGATTTGGAAACATCTTTACCTGGGAGAAAATTGTACCGGCTCTCACCAAAGAATATGACCCCCTTGGAGCCCAAACAGATTGCAAACTTTCTTGGAAAACTGAAGGCACTGGCTAACTGCGAAGGAAGTCCAATAGGGCCTCTTCCCAATCCAGCCATTCCCACGACTCCTTTGGCAAGACCCTCAAGAAGAAAGGTAGGGCCACAAGTGAATGCAACTCTCGGGGCAGAGACAATGCTGCCAGGATTTGATCCATCGGTGGATTGCAAAGATACAACGTCTTGTGCAAGTTCACCACTAGTGGCCGTGCGAATGAAGGGGTTGTATGGGAAGAGTCCACAAGTGTTGTTGTTGCACCCTGGCCTCGGGCTGCCGTTGCATTGGCCACATGCCTTAGAATTGGCAAGGTTGCATACCGCTGACCGGCACCTGGCTGGCCTATAAGATGAGCTGATGTAGTTTCGGTCGCAATCCACCCACAAGAATTGGCCTCCCAGGTCCACGGTTAGTCTTATTGCGACAAGCGGTGTTCTTTGGCTGAGCTGAGTGATGTATTGACCGGTTGCTGAGTCTTTGGTTAGTGGAAGGACAAGAGCACGGGGTCTAAACGAGGTTGTCTGAGCTATGGAGGGAGAGATCAGGAGGAAGAAGAGACAGAGAGGAAATATGGAAAGATATGCCATGGTACTGATGCAAGGGAATAAAGGAAGTATGGGGTTGATTACTTGCTGTGTAAGAAGAAATGGATTGTTGCATCTTTATTTATAGGTGAAGAGACTCCTAGCTGTTTCCAGTTTTCGTCTTTAAAGATGTACTCCACCAGTTATTTAATCCGGTCAATTATGGATGAATCAGCCACGAAGCTTTCCTTTTAGCCCTTCAAACTAAACTTTAAAAAAAAAAAAAAAGCGTCTTATTCGAGTCCCTCAAACTCAAAGAAACAATGATCTTCTTGTTTTCTTTTGTTCCCTTCAATCTTTTGAGATATTGAACATTGTGCAACCGAGATTGTGTTAATTTGACCATTTGCACATTATTGATTGGAAATGCATTATTCAAACTATATATATATATATACATTCTACAAGCAGCAAGCTGAATTGAGAAGGAGATATGGTACTTTGACTTGCAAGGATCTGATTTACACATACTTATAAGCCGAAATACAAGTTTAATTTACCACATTTAAAATGCAAAAAGTTATGATTAAGCAGGTTTCGTGGACAGCGGTAACACCTTCCACCGGTGACCAATAGGTCCCAAGTTCGAGTCTCTGTTCCGCTGGATTCCTCCGGCCACATATCGTGCTTGGGTCGGGTTGGGGCGCCTGGCCAGGCCGTAGAAAATTAGTCGGGCCCCGTAAGAATTGATCCGGACATCCCTATGTAGACAAAAAAAAAAAAAAAAAATTTCGTGGAATATGCAAAAGTTGCATGTGAAGATAAAGTTGTGGATGATGCTCCAGAGGTCATGACTAGGAACTGGGAACCTTCCAACTCACTTTAATCCACTAGGGAACGTGTTAAAAATTAGAATCCAATGGCTGAAGTTTGACTTCGAATTTCCATGCGTGATCTTTTACTTCTACTTTGCTGATCTGATCTGTCACAGGGAATTTTACCGGCGTTCATTGGATACTGTTAGAAAATTTAATAAGTATTTCATTTTATAATTCCAATTACCTCGAAAATGCAAAAAGCAAGAGTTCAGTCAAAATTTGGAAAGATTACTGCTATGATTTGAACAATGATAAGCATATAAAGTCCTTCCTGTCGGCATTCACTTGTTCTTCTCTCTGAGTAATCGGGGCAAAATTATTCGCTAAACCTGAAAATTCGTCATATCCGATATACAAATTAGGATATCAGATTTTTATTATTTGATTGGGTCAAAAGAGGTCGGGTACACGCTAAGATGCGAGGCGGGTTAGGATCACATAATTAAAAAATTCGCTGGTATCCGATCCGCCCCGCATATATATATTTTTTATTTTTATTTTTATACACACAATATAAAATAATAATTTAGAACTAAATAAATAATTTTATTGAACAAATTGCATTACAAATATGAGATACTATAGTTTATTTACAAGATTCATTTGTAAAGGTCATGATCTTATATTTTATAGAAAAAAGTTTAATTAATGCGGAACATATATATTAAAAATTGTGCTACTTATTTCAAACTTTTATTGATTTTGAATTCTTTTAATTTTTTTCTTTTATCTTATGTTCTCTTCACATGCTTGTTTCTTGGTGGGAAACCTTTTTTTAGAAAATTTTTTTTATTAAATCTTAGATGAATATGTAAAATATAAAATTAAATTTATATAAATCATTTTTTTAAAAAATATTAAATGATAAATGGGGCCGGGCGGGTACTCACTGACCTGACCCTATCTTAGTGAATACCCTATAATCGAGTACCCACTGATATGCGAGACGGGTAAGGGTCAAAAAATGACTGACCCATAAGATGCGGGTCGGGTCAACCAAATGATGAATAGGACGGGTATCCGACCCGCGCCCACCCCTAGTAATCGAGCTTTGCATAATAATGCTCCAATAATTAAAGAAGGCAAGTCGTACACTCCATCACTAGTGAGATTACAGTATGGTGCGTAAATACACAATAATTAGGAGAAAATGCGTGTGTGTGATTTTTTTTTTAGGGTTAAAAATAAAAAAAGTCTCATGTGGTATACCTAATACACAAAAAAACCTCTTGTGGTTTCAAAACATATAAAACGACACCTCATGTTTTGAACTAAATTATAAACTAACAAAATTCGTTAAAATTAACGAAAATGACGGTCTCGACTGTTAAACTTATCGGATTTCGTTAAATTTACCGGATTTCGTTAAGTTTAACGAATTCTGTTAGTTTATAATATAGTTCAAAATATGAGGTGTCGTTTTTGTATGTTTTGAAACTACAGAGGAATTTTTTATGTATTAGATGTACAACAGGGGTTTTTTATGTTTTTAACCATTTTTTTTATTATAACGATAACATTTATATAATTTAACCTATTCTATTTTACAGAGAATGGGAGTCTAAAGAGATTGTATAAAGAACTATCAGATTTACGGATCCGACTAAATCAAAGAAAACCGACTAGACCCGACAGACCCGAAAGTGTGTGTGATCTTTTTTTTTTCCGAAAGTGCGTGTGATCAATCATTGTTTTTTGGTTTTTGTTATTTTTCATGCACACAACTTTATCATCTTCTCTATCATATCCATCATTTTTTCTTTTTTAAAAGGAAGAAGACAGTGCAAATTTACTAAAATGAAAAAGGAGTAAATGTGGACTCGACTGATTCGTGACTGCAAATGCCCAAGGGATGACGCTAGTCCCATTCTTGCCTTGAAAAGCCCCAATCGGCCCCCTTTGATTTCAACAAATATGAAATCCTGTTCCTGCCGGCAGTTACTTTTACGTCGTCTAGTCATTTTCGTTGCGCTTGGATGATATAATACTCTTAATCAAAGAAGGTTGCCCTACACTCCATTGTTGTTGAGATGATAATAATAACAATAGCCACTTGTCCAAGCCCAACCCAATCCCGAACCAGAGTAGACTTTCAGTCCCATTCTTTATCTGGCCTTTTAATTTAGACGATCAAGGCCCAGACTAAGTCAAGCCTGAGAGAGTTAAAGCATTTCTTTTTTCCCTCTCTTTAACACATTTCCTCAAATTTCTCCATTGAAACTTCAACGAATTGTCGATTCTAGCAAATAATTGGTCATCCTGCGCCAGCCAACGTTTACTTTTGTAAAGAGAAAACAACATAATAAGAAAATTTTGATGCCATCATTTCTATACTGTTAATCAGAAAAAGGAAATTTTCTTGCTTTTTACATTAACTTTAATAACTACAACAAAGCTGTAAATCTGCAGTTATGGCTGAGAATCTTAATCCGACAAAGTTGGAATACTATGAAGAAATGTGGAAGCTTCAATCTAATGCAACTCTCCTCTCTTCATTCCAGGTTAGTTTAATACTTGCTCATATCAGTCAGTGATGGCTAGAAACACACAGTCCACGCACTGAAACTTGATACTACTGCTAAACAAGTTAACATGTATGATAATCATGGACAATCTAGTAAGAGGTTGACGGGTTTTGTTTATTTTTGGAAATGATTATCGGGTTCAATCCAATTTGGTAGGGTGAGGATGGTAAACAAGTGTTAATATTGGACTCCACCATTTTTCATCCACAAGGCGGTGGCCAACCTGCAGATACTGGTTTCATTTTCAATTCTGACTTCAAGTTTTCTGTTCAAGGCGTTCGATCGAAGGACAAAATAGTATGCTTTTTCAATTTTAGATTTTACTTGTTATCCCCTCAGATTGCTATGTTGGTCAAGTTTAAATTTTTTTTCTTTTTTATTGCTTTATCTGTCTCCTTCCTTATCAAAGTTATTGCTTGCTTGAAAATTAAAAGGTGTACCATTATGGTTTCTTCGAGAACTCTGAAAATGCGGTGTTGGAATCGAAAATTGAAAAAGGAGCTGAAGTGTTATTGCAGGTTGATGGAGAAAGGCGAAAGCTCAATTCCAGGTATGCCACCGTCGGGAATTAATCCCAGTCCTTTTGACCCTTTGTATGATAAGTTGGTTGCTGTGATATCTGATGTTTGTATGCTTTTTCTTTTTCTGATCCAGGGTTATTTACTCAAAACATTGTTTTTTTGCATTGAAAATTAGATAAATTTTTATATCTTTGGAAGATCAACTTTCTTTGTTGAAAGTTAGATGCATATATGATAATTATTGTGTGTGCCATTTTTAGTGGATCGACTTCATTCAGTCAAAAGGGAAAAAACATTCTCTTCTTCCATTCTCACGATGGCTCAGCAAATATAATCTCCCCACCATGAATGAATAAATAATCGAATTGCACTTGTGGACTTTCCCATATGTACTTGGTTGGGAGTTTCTCTAAAAAATTTTACAGGTTGATTGATCAGACTTTGGGTAAAGGAGTTAAAGCTGCTGTCTGTAGCACTTATAATGAGAAGGCAATATCCTTCACAGGTTTCAAAGTTTTGATTGATGATTAAAGATCCAAAAAACTAGCATTCCAATTTGCTTGCTTATGATTTGTGCTTCTTTTTTAATCCCTAGTGACTATCATTATATTTGTTTTGAATGCTTTACGTATCAATATTTTGGTGTCTGCTCATTCAAGGACTACTGCACTTTTGCTGTATATGTTGGATCACTATAAAAAGTGGAGCATGTGTGTAGGTGAGAATTGGCATAAGATGCTCCGATTTCAGGTCTCTTCTATGGTTATGGTGATAAAGGAATAAGATGCTCTGATAATTTTTGGCTGAATGAAGTCCATTTGATCTTCAAAACATGTACTGCACTAGTCATGGAAAACTAAGAAATCCATCAATTTTTATTTGATTTTTTAAAAGAAAGTGCAATGTGGAATTCAAATCCAATCCAGGAAATGGCTGCAGACTAGGTTGTACGCAGATCTTTTACACGTTGCTTAATCTAATTCTTTCTTTACTTGTTTGCATCTGAGAAATTGGACTATTAGACAGTAGTTTTGAATAGCTTTGATAGCTACAATCTTCAGCTTTTCAATATGATTGTTTGCAATATCCTGCTGAATTTGGAGTTATTGTTACTACTGTTTTGGTATTCTTTGTAGCCATGGTTTATTTTTTTAAGCCAATAGAACTTTTTCAGGTTACATTCAGCTGGGCATCTTCTGGATGCATGTACAGCAATTGTGGGATTAGGTCCTTTAGTGCCTGGCAAAGGTTACCACTTCCCTGATGGGTATGGATTTGGATCACATAGATGAACTTAAGGCTTATGCTTATTGTGTGGCATATAAATGCTGAATCTGCATGAATGTATTGTGTCTGCTATTTCAGGAAGTTTGTACATATGTTGGCTTTCTTCTATCGCATGCATCCATTTTACGTTTCTCCGAGGCATTGATATCTCATAAGAGTGAGCTTGATATGAGAGGGAAGAATTAACTGGCAGCATATGATACTGGAAAAGGAACTATAAAATCATTGAGGGGCTATCATTGTCATTAAGATGTTCCAATCATGTTTTGATCCTCCATACTCCTAATCATATAACCATGTGGACGATTAACAGTGTGGCCACATCAAAATGTCGAACATACTATTCTTGTCTCTTAGTTGTGGCCGACAATGTAGAGAATTCCAAATTGACAAACAGCAAAAGCTAGAGGACGAAAAATAAGCTCATTTCCAAGTTGTCACGACATGTTCTTTATCTGTGTTTCAAGAGCATACTTAATCTGTTCACCCAACGAGCTTCCATTTTTTTGACCTTACCGCAGCATGATGTGTTGTCCATTGATCTAAAAGGAATCACCCCCGTGCAATCAATGATATTTTGTTTTTCAGGTCTCTGGAACACTTCCATGCATCAATTACCCTTAACTTGGTTGTTCTGTGACCGAAAAACATTTTAATGATCATGTAAATGTCCAGTTTTATTGCTTATTTGCCTTAGCAGGGTGCCATTTTAAATTTTTGTCAGGCCGTATGTGGAATATAAAGGAACAGTTCCACAGAACGAATTGCAGAGTAAGCAGCAGCAATTAGAGCTAGAAGCTAACAACTTGATTGCCAAGGGTGGGAAAGTAAGTTTTCTTTTTCTTTCGTCTTGAACCAGAAAAGTGAATAACCATGTTTGTAAACACTGCATATGACTTTCAGGTTTTTGCTTCAGTTTTACCATACAATGAAGCTGCTGCGCTGTGCGATGGCTGCCTCCCTGACTACATCCCCAAGGTAAGCTTCTATTGTTGCATATAGGTTACCTGCAACCAACTACTTTCCCTATATCAGTATTTCAGCATATGAGCTATAAAATTTTTGTCTGAACCCTTCTAAGAAAAACTTTTACAACAACTAAAATGAAACTTCAGTAATGGACAAATTTGGTGAATATTCTCTTAGGTCGATGAATCATTTACAATGTAATTGGAATCCTTTCTGTGTGTGTCATAGTCAAACGCTATCATTGAGATATCAATGCACTCATGACATATTTCTGTTATCTGATAAAGATGCTGTATTGGTAAAAGATCCAAACTCCAAAACGCTGTCAAACCATGTGGTCCATGGATCCTGGGGATCTATGATTTGCTGGTTGTGTGCAGCCTTATTTTTCAAGGAGATGGTATTTTCGTTGGACACACAAGTAAGAAAGCAAAGGAGAGATAGATGACTAAAATATTGGCTGACTAGTATTATCTTTTCTTATTACCTTCATCAATGACTTTCCTGTCTCTGTTTGGGCAGATTTCGTACCATAACCCTTTCCAGTACCAAAGGTACTATTTATCATATTCTTGCACTTTACAATCATGCAGGGAAGCAATCCTCGAATTATTAAGTTAGGAGAACAGCCTGGATGTCCCTGTGGCGGCACACATGTTTCTGACATTTCAGAAATATTGGGCGTGAAGGTACTTGTATCGATTTAATCCGGACGGTTAGTTCAATATATTATGATTTAGGAAGGCCTAAGTTCTTGTGCAATCACCAATTCTTTCTCATCCAGGTTTCTCAAATTCGAGTGAAGAAGGGGATGACTAAAGTTTTCTACAATGTTGAGCCCTAGGAAACGTTGGTGGCCTACCAGTAGCTTTTGGAATCTGAAGGTGACATTGGTTATTCAGAAGATAAATATTGAATAATCAGGGATGGCATCATTATAAGTTCAGCTTAAGTGAGCATTTTGCAATGTCAGTATTAACTGGGGGTATTTATTTGCTTGATTATATTCAAGAACAGTTACGCTTGAACCAACTTGCTGGTCGGCAATGTGCCTGGTCAAATAATACCACGACGTGCTTCATTTCTCTTTTGCTTGTTCTTCTGCTTCTGCTTCAAAGTTTGCTGCTTTTTGGGGCATATACTGCCAATGGGGGTTTTGGAGCCACTTTGAAAGGTAGCTTTTTTGTCTACTTTATTCAATAAGCACATCAATCACCTTCCGATGGAGCTTGAAATGAATGAACTGGGGTCTTCAAGGTACTATGCATGATAGCCATAAGACAGCTATTCCAGTGGTTTTAATTACCATTCATCCTGCAGAGGCTTACAGATTTGTCCATATACTAACCTATGGACCCTGAAACGATCTAAATTGAGGCTCTGGGCTCCTTCACTGTCCTCATCTGTGTCCCTACCATATATCGGCGATGTAAATTGGCTGCTACTCCCCTCCGCTACAAAAACTTGTTGTTTACATGAAATGAAATGGATATTTTGTGGATGGAAAATTAGGATAATCTGAAAGGTCCACAAACCGAAAATTTCTTCCAGATAAGCAAGCAGTCCTCAGTGCCTCCAATTTCACTTTTTGTTCTCTCTGTTTTTGTTTCATGATATCGAAAATATAAGCAGCCATATTTGTTATAGTAGTTTTTTACGTTCAAATACAAACACTAAACTCTGCTGGAGATGGAATAGAAAAGAAAATGATATGACTATGCATTGTCCAATTATGCTGAAGTAGTAACTTTTTGTTACGAATACAGTTTGTTTCCCTATCAAGGGAAGGGACTTGCGACCGCCACAACACTCTTATCTAAACAGCTTCTCTACACCATGAAAAGCCCCAATAAAATCGCCAATACTATAACATGCTAGAATAGACACGCTAATATGATTTAGGTCCTATTTGATAATTCAATATTTAAATTTAATGTATTCAATTCATAACATCTTTAGACGCGTTTGATAACAAGAAATAGAACGTTTAAAAAAGTAATTTAATTTTTTTTAGATAAAACTTGCTTAAAAAATAAGTGATAAGTAATTCAATTATCACTTAATGTGATATATCTTCAAATACACAATTCAGTAATTTAATTTTTTTAGATAAAACTTGCTTAAAAAATAAGTGATAAGTAATTCAATTATCACTTAATGTGATATATCTTCAAATACACAATTCAGTAATTTAATGAAATCAGAATTCAAATTTCAAATTTTAATTTTTAGATTTTGATTTTATTAAACATGCCCTTACTCCCTTACTCTCGTCTGCCAATTGCCAAATTTTTGTTTAAAAAAAAAAAAAAAAGGATACATAAATTGATAATTTTCACTTTTCATCTTTGCATGCATTAGAGTCCTTTGAGTCCATGTTGAAGAAAGTGAGAAAAGCAATAACCCTTGGAAAAGGGGCGGACATCTTTGAAGAAACATTGCATAAAGGGGGAAAAAAAAGAGTGGAGAATAATTCGCACCAAGCAAAATTTGGAGAGTCCAAAACCAAACAAATATCATCATCAAAGCCGTACCAGAGGCAGAGGAGAAAAAGACACCTCTTCACTCACTAGTGGCATTACTCTCGGCAGTCGTCTGGTATGCTTTGTTTGCTGCATAGCAAAATTACCGGTAATGGTGAACCTCAAACCTTTGACTTCCCATCTTCGACAAACGTCAGCCAATGAATTATATATTCTAAACTCGGTAAACCGTAAACCAACTCCCCGCCTTCCGCTCCCACCTCACTCTTCTCCTCTCTCTCTCTCCCTCTCTCTTTTTTCTTTCTCTTCTCAGATTCTTGTTTGAGTTTTATCTAAAAAGTAGTTGATCCCAGCTGGTATTGGTTTTCTAGTACTCGTTCTCTTTTTATATTCTCCGCACACACACTCAAACACACGCCTGTTTATGACACTATCAACCCTTTACTAACTGCAATTCTTCCCTCATTTCTCCTACAAAAAACATATTAGAACTGCTAAAGAAAGGTGGTGTGTATGGTCTAGATATACTTGCATTAGAGGAATTGAGATCCTGCTGATCATCAGGGGTTGTATCCAACAGGGTAAGTGGGAATTGCTTGTTTCCTTTTCTTTGGTGTCTTGAAGGCATATTACATGTATTGGTGCATGATTCCTTTGCAATCCAATTCAATTTTAGTGGTGAAAGTTTTGATTTTTGAGAGCTTGACTCTGTTATGGTGATGGTTTCTGTTGTGGGATTTCTAGAATTTTACTTGTAGTACTTACTAGCCTCGTATTGCTGCAATCATGATTGGTGATACGTCTAATGGAAGGAGAAATAATTGATGATGCTTTATACAGAAGAGCAAATCTTTTAGAGATTTTGATCGAACTGTAACTAATTATTGCAGTTTTTCTTTAGCGGTTATACAAGTTCAGAATGCAATTTTGGTTCTTCTATGTTCGTGTTTATTAGGTTTTTTCTAAAGCAAGTTAGTGGAACAGTAATTACTTACTAACTCATTTAGTTTGCAGAAGTTTCGTTGATCAAAGAAATGGTACAATGTTGTAGGCCAAAAGAACCTAGAGAAATAAGAAAATGATAGAAATTTCTGCCAGCGTACATGTACTCCAATAGTTCGACTAACTTTTATGGATCCTCGGCTTTCTTATTATATTAGTTCTGTGGGTAGAGTTTCTACGCTTTCTAGTTGTGCTTTTAGAGAAATTAACAGTGGTAATAGATTTCAGTTATATTTAGGACTTCCAAACCTGCACAGTAAGGGGCTCCAGATCGTTGCATGAATCATCTTGTGAGCTTGATGCTCGCAAGGTTGAGGCTCCTCTGTGTGTGTGTGTTTTTCCCCTCTTTCTGTCTTTCTACCCATTTACCTTACCTAATCTGGTTATAAAGAAATCAAGGAAGGCATGAATGGGTCTAGACCTTTTTCCATTCATATGTAAATTGAACTAAACGTGTTTTTTTTTTTTTAATATCTTTGCTCTTACAGTCAAAATTTTCAAAAAATAGCTAATATGCATTTGTCTTAATTTAGAAGATTAATTTAAAAAAAAATCTTTATCTATATATTACGATATTTTTTCTCAGGTTGAAATATGCATGGAGAGGTGATAAATGATGCAAAGAGAGGAATCGAAATTAGCTTTGGGTATCAATGCAGCTACGAGAATGATAACAATTTATCAAATGGAATTGACATCCCTTGTGCAATAAAAAGCCAAAAAACCAATGGTTCATTCTCTTATTTGTCTGGTGCTGCTTTAAGTGCCAATGCCACATTGGCGAACACAAACATTTGCAACGGATTGATTGGGGAAGAAATATTGCCAACATGGGATTCTCCTAATTCATTTCGGAGGATTCCCTCATCTCCATCTCTCTCAAGGTTGGATCTGTTATCATCTTCTCTTCAAAGTAGCATGTCAAACTTGAGTTGCAGTCCATCGACTCCTAATGAGCTATATGGCTATGATTCCTTTTCTCCAAAGTCAACTAGTGCTCCAAAGAGTGATGGCTTCCTGAACACAACAGAAGTAGAAGTTGCAGGCGGTGCTGCTGGAGAAGATCGAGTCCAAGCTGTTTGTTCTGAAGAGAATCGATGGCTCTTTTGTGCCATATATGATGGCTTCAATGGAAGAGATGCAGCTGATTTTCTTGCTGGAACGTTGTATGATACAATAGGATATCATCTTAACTTACTAGACTTGGAACTTGATCAAGCAGTTATTAAAGCATCTGACTTGTCAAATGCTAATAAATATATCCCTTATGTCTGTGAAGATGACAATTGCTTTGTGACTAGAGATTCATTTGTGGAGCTTGAAAAATCATGCGGTCTAATTAAGGAAAGAGTGCTTGGTAGTCTTCAACGTGCTCTTGCTCAAGCTGAGAATGATTTTCTACACATGGTTGAACAAGAAATGGAAGACCGCCCTGACTTAGTGTCTGTCGGATCTTGTGTATTGGTTGTACTTCTCCATGGAAAGAACTTGTACGTACTAAATGTAGGTGATAGTAGAGCTGTATTAGCGACATGCAGTGAATGCAGTGACATGAATTCTGATGACGGGCTACTAGCTGTGCAGCTCTCTGATACTCATACTGTAGACAATGAAGAAGAAAAAGCTCAACTTTTACAAGATCATCCTCATGACTCATCAATCATTGTAGGTGGAAGAGTCAAAGGGAAGTTGAAGGTCACTCGGGCGCTTGGAGTAGGCTACTTGAAGAAGGTAGAGTAACATGATTTTTTCTGCATTTGAAGGATTGCAGTCATATTGCGAAAATTACCAAAATATGCATTACCTGTAACCATATCATATCTACATGCTACTATTTTGTACAAGGACTTGAGAGATGTTCTACTGAATTTTTAGATAATTCATCCATTTCCATATCTGCTCCATTCTTTCCTTGCAGAAGCATATGAATGATGTTTTGATGGGCATCCTTCAAGTTCGCAATCTTCTCAGTCCTCCCTACATATCTGTACAACCATCACTAAAAGTGCATGAAATTTCTGACTATGATCACTTCGCTGTTCTTGGGAGTGACGGTTTGTTTGACTTCTTCAGCAATGAAGAAATTGTAAAGCTTGTCTATTCTTATATTTCAAGTTACCCTTCTGGTGATCCAGCAAAGTTCCTTGTTGAGCAGCTTCTTGTAAGAGCAGCAGACTGTGCAGGTATGACCCTTGTGTTATATATTTTTTTCTTTTTCAGTTTTTGTGTTGAGGATCAAGGATCAGCAGAGTTCTAAAGGAATTGAGCATAAATTTTTAAATATTTTAGTGTAAAACAATTACACCTTACTCTTCCATGCTAAGAAGATGAAAATTGAGTTTTCAAATTTCTTGGGAATTGGCTACTCAGATTTTTATTCTTTCTGGTATCTTTTAAATCTGTATTTATTGAGTGGAAACCAATTGCATTACTTGGACTTCCATGCCCTACTAGATTGATTTTTTTTTTTTAAAAGGCGTATTTTCAATAATTGGGTTGTGGGAGCTGTATCAGTTGGATATTAGTAAGAAGTTTTAGTAATTCTGTGCAGGTTTCACAATTGAGGAGTTGATGAGTATTCCAGCTGGTAGGAGGAGGAAATATCACGATGATATTACAGTAATCGTGATAATCTTGGGGATGAATAAGAGAACGTCAAAAGCATCTGCACGCTTATTATGACTGCAAGAAACTAGAAAAGGAGGGAGGAAAGTTACTCTTTTTCGTTTGGCATTTGGTAGGATAAACTACTATTGATTTGGATTGTATATAATTGCTCTTGTTCATTAAGCATCTCCATCAAACATCTCTATCAATCTGTATAAGTTATAAATTGTTTTCCAATTTCATCAATTGTTTTAAAAGCTTCAGTCGGTGTGAATTCCAAAAGGGGTTTTTTTTTTTTTTATAATTTTTCAACCATCACACAAACTGGTATATTTTGTAATCTCAATTTTGGGATCATAGGTAGACAGGAGGCTTAAAAAAGAAGCAATTTTAGATATGAAGAATCTTTTTTTTTTTTTTGGGGAAGAGAAGGGGGGGGGGGGGGGGGGTTGCAATATGAAGAATCTTTATAAACAAAAGTAGTGAAGAATTTTAGAGGAAACTGTGTCCTACATGACGTGCTAATCTTTTGGGGCCTCTTCCTATCAAAATATTTAGCTCCAATTCAGGAGAAAAAGATTCGCAGTGCAGATTATTATTGGTCGATCCAGTCTCATCATGTTTCGTCTTTGCATATTGACATGATTCCTCTTGTTAGTGCTCAACTTTGTACCCTCTGGACCTTTCAAGATTTCCAAATGTAATCTATGCCTGCTACTTTAAGTGTTTCCATGCCCACCAGTAAACGAAGGACCTAGCTTGCACCACATCAAACAACCTCTCTGATTCCCCCTATAGGAGATCCAAGACAATTCCTTGCTGCTAAGTTATAATGGAGTGTTACTTTATTTGCTTGGGTATGGTAAAACCATGAATTGAATGGTAACGAGTAATTTACAAATGATCAAAGAAGTACACACTAATCATCGTTGCTGAGGTACTTGAGATTCGAATAGGTGAAGTTACAAGTGTAGTTTTTTTTCATTATCTTTTCCCTCCTCCTCCTCCTTTCCTGTTTCAGGTGGGAAATGTGATAAATCTTTACACTAAAATCCAGACAGCTGTGTGGTAACTGAAGTGAAAACTCCATTATGATCGAGGAGGACAAGGGTAGAGTTTCAGGTTTCAGCTGTCTTTGCTGGCTTATGTACCCAAACCATCATTGCGAAGTGCCTCTAGTCAAATGATGATGCAGGTTTCCTTTGGACGGACCAGAACAATCAAGAAGTACTCGATTATTGAAAAATACCCACTCTTGCCTCTTGGCCTTTTGAGAGATTTGAAACACAAATATTCAAGCAAGCATGTCTATTCCATTTCAGCTTCCGAATGTCAAATGGGATTTAGAGAATAAAATCAATCATGAGAGCTCTGACCTTATGAAGTTAGCTCTACCACGTAAAAAGAAAATGATTTTCTGTGGGGAACGGCCTTCAATAGGATATGATTTTGATCAAAGGATGGGGTGTGAATGAGATGCGGCATTCTTGTGAGGAAGAATAAATAGTCAGTCTCCCTGTGAATATTCTTACATGTAAGATTAAGCTGAATTATTCCATTTGTCAAGAGCCTGCTTTAGCTTTCAGCATTTAAGGAGGCTATAAGAGACCACCCGATATGAATTCCAACTTTATATCTGCAACTGTGGTTTGGAATCTGTGCTCTAAAACGATCCCATTTTTTGAGAGTCCTTGAAGTGGAATAATTTCAACTTTCAAGCAGAAGCTGTGGACTTCCTTTATACTCCTTAGTTAGTATGACTCCACGGACAAAATGCCATTCTTGTTTTTGTTGTTTTGGGATTAAAGCCAGCAGAAAGTTCAAGAACAATAGGTCCATGGCTAAACTTTAGCGTCACTGATCGAGATTATGTCCTAAATTGTAACCTGCTTGACCAGGGATTCAAGTAGGAACTTGTTTTGTCAATTGGGAAGTCGAAAACGGGAGCAAAAAGCTAGATCACACTTTGGTTTTCCCCAATCGGGTTTGGTCAATTGGTAAGGCTTCTTCGCTTTGCCTAAGGAGTGCTCAGATTTGAGTCCCGCTGCCAACAATCTCCTGTATAGGTAGTAGGTGAATAGATGCATCAATTGCCTGCCCTAGCCTCCGAATGGGATCAATTCCCCTCTACTTAACTCTCATCTTCCCACCCCCCCCCCCCCCTCCCCTTCCCAGCAACAAACAAAAAACAAAAAAAAAAATTGAAAGGGACCTCTAGTTTTCCATTCCACTATGTTATGTAGCATATTACTTGAGATGTCGCCTTGTGTCTGGTACACAAGTGTATCAACATCTAATACTGAAATATTATTTGAAATAATTACTGTAGCACTTTCTGTAACGTGATGTATATAAGATAAAAAATAATTAAAAATATACAAAAATGAATTGAGAAATTCATTTACGATACAAGCGAAATATTTTGTGAAATACTTCAGCAATCCAAACACATTTGAATAGCCAATTTTTTTCAAATAATATTTCGTTTGCATATCTTTTTATATTTTCAATCAACTTCTTATCTCACATGTATCGCAAAAAGTGCCACAGTATATATTTTAAATAATACTCTATCCCAACACACTTACATTCTTGATCACAAGGTGACTAGTCTTTGCACGGGCTTTTTGCAGTAATTTTCAATGGTCAGTTGCTTCAATTCATCAGAAGAAGTAGTAACCCACAACAAGCTCTAGGAACGGGCATCGGGGCAAATATAGTACTCCACTAATACAACTCTATAAGTTCATCGGAAGTTCCAAAAAGTGAGACAGATAGTCATTAGTCATTACTAATCTAATCTCTGAATCCTAAGCAAAATTAAAGGTACATCAGGAAACTCAAAAGGTGACGTTGACTCCCCATTCCTGCATTGCCTGCACTATGTACAGTTTCTTGATGCACACAAAAGAAAGTTCCCACGGTCTCAGTCTTGAAATCTCAAAATACAACATCTTCATCTTAGCAGGATGATCACATTATATAGCATCCATTAGGGTTCTCATCGCTCAAAATCTCAAACGTACTCAGTGCTGGAGCAGGGTACTCTGGATAAACCTCTGGGTAAGTACATGCATACAGGTATGGTGATGGGGACATATACCAAATTGGACCAGTGCAGGTGGTTGGGTGTGCTGCGTTGTAACTCACGACATATGCTTGATAAGGTGAATAACTTGGTGGATATTGGAACATATGCTGATTTGAAGGGGTCAGATTTATCTGATCTGTAACCTGATTAGGACTCGTCACCCTTGGACCTTCCACTCCTGTGCTTGAGGGAGCAAGAGCAGATGCTGAACCTGCATTGCTGTTATTGTTGCTGTTACCTTTTTTCCCTTTCTTTTTCTTCTTTTTTCCATGTCCTCCTGCTCCCCCATTATTCTTTTCTGCACCACCCCCATTGTTAGCGTTGCTTTTTTGTTCACTTACCGGAGATTTTTCTGCAGTAGCCGGAATGCTTCCAGGCAACTTCCCATCAATCTTTATCTCCCTTTGATCTCCGGCAATTCCATCAACTCCGGCAAATCTGACAACTTTTGTACCTTTTTCACTGTTCTTAGCAGGGTTGACGTTTGCTTCCATGTTCCCAGCTGGACTTTCTTCCTCTTCTTCTTCACTGTTCTCACCATTTTTTGAGTCACCCCCTTTTTCATTGCTGCTTGATTTCCCTGATTTTTTATCTTTTCCAGCAGGTTTTTCAGGCCACAACTCTGCATGTTTCCCTGTTTTGAGTAGTTTCCTTATCAAAGTCTGTGCATCAATATTCCCCGTCACAGTGACTTTATGCTGTGAATCAATAGCAACTGCATAGACACCTGTACATGCAAAAACGAAGTCCAAAAAGGGCTACGGCTAAATTTCTCAGAAACTCGAGACAATAAAAGAGTTTTTTTTTTTTTTTTTGAGGTTTCAAGGTTAACTCTCTGTTTTAGGAAGATATTTTTGTCATATCTTGCAGGTTTTGGCTAGGAAATCCAGCAGAATGATGAAGGGAACATGTTATTGAGAATTAAAGAGTACCTTCAATGCTTTGTAGAACTTTCTTGACTTTCGTCTTGCAGCCTTGACAGTGGATAGATACCTTTAGAGCCCATGTCTGAAAAAAGAGAAGGAATATTTGAGCTTTAAAAGTAGAATACAAATGAAATTAACTAGATACTTGCAGAAACAACCACAAATAGCATAAATTATACCTGATATTGTAGTAAAGGTTCTTCCATGAGTGTGTGTTGTGTGTGAGAGAGATGGAGAGTTTGGGGACTTGGGAGAAACGAAAGCTTGAAGGAGGAGTGAATGCTGCTGCTTAAGGAGACCTGAGATGAGTGCCTTGTTTGTTAGTCCCAAGCGTACTCTCCCTACAGCGGGAAAAGTGCGGAAAAGGAGGGGAGGGCGGGGTTCACTATCAACTATAGCCAAAGTCGATATGATGAGAATGACACAAGAATAAGATACCTGTTCTTCTTGAGCATGCATCTGTCCCTTCTTCGAGGGAAAATACTTGGGACAGTTGGATATACTTCATTTATTGCAGATCGAGTATTTCTTGTTAGGCATTAATTTTTTTTTTTAAATCTGCATGTATTCAATTTTTTTTCTTAAACCTGCATTAAATGTCATTGATATTCTTTTAGGATGTAAAATTTCGATGGATATGGTGCACATTCTCATGCTCTATTACGCTATCAAGTACTAGTAACCATCGTGAATCGGGTCGTCATAAATAAATTTCCTTGCGGAATTGTTCACAGTAACCAAGGCTAAATAAATTAATGATCCTTTTTTGTTGTTTTGAATGCGGATAGAAGTGTTTTTCAAAAATTAATTTTTTAAATATAATAAAATTTTTTAAAAAATACTCTAAAAGGTAATCTAAAAATTAGTTTAAATTTTTTTAAAATTTTAAAAAATATCTCAAAATATATTCTAAAAACTCTTCTACTCTTAAATATCCAAAAAATATTTTTCTGAAAATATCCCAAAATATAATCTAAAAACTCTGCTACAGTAAAACTTTTTAAAAACACCCCCAAAAACAGCTAATCCAAACAGAGTCCATGTTTACATTTTCCGGTCAAGGGTACTTCTTCTCAAATTACAATGATTAATTTAACGCTTAAACAGCCATATTAAATATTAATGACGGACAATAGACATCAACCATAAAACGTTTGCTAGGATCTATGAGTTTTCTATTCTATGGTTTCTAAATGCTTTTGGCAAGAAGAGTTTGACCAAACAAATTGAACCACAAGTGGTGCTTAGGATAGAGTTTGTCAAGGCAACTGATAATCTATCATTAAACTATCATCACCAAATTTGACAAAGAGGTAGTATCGGAGGTAATTCCTCTTCTTGATAAAAAGCAAAATTCATTAACAATTGTCCAGCATGATTTGATTTACGTCGAACATGCATTAGAAAAAACATAATAGATCAGATTGCAATTTAACAGATGCAATAGATCTGAAAAAATTTTCAGGGGATTTGAAATATATAAAGAAATTTTCAAATTGTCTTCTAGCAAGATAAATCATCAGATGCAATCAATAGATATATAAAAAAAAACTCATTTGAAACATATAAGAAATTTTTTTACGTTGTCTTCTAGTAACAAGATAAATCATTGCAGCTTCCTTTGCTGCAGCTCTATTTTGTACGTAACAGAATTAAGTCGATTCCTATCACCAATATACGCTAGAGTATTCTCGGCTTCTCTTATTTTGTTCTAGGGAACAAGAACACCTCCACTAATTAATGGTGGTTTTGCAAAGGAAATGGCCTGGGAGGAAATTTTTGTGGGGGTGGCCGGTGGGGTTGGAGAAAAGTTGAGAGGATCAACGTCTGGGAATAAGGGTAGTCACACACACAACTTGCCCTGTTGCCCAATCCCATGCTCCATTATCGATGTACTCCCTCCGTCCCACTTTGATAGTTCTGATTTTTTTTCCACACAGTTTAAGAAAAAAGTAGTTAACTTTGTTGGAACAATCAATTTAGGTAACTATTTTCCTAAAATACCCTCACATTAATTAGAGTATAACTTTATGGGAACTTGAATTGATGATAAAAAAAGAATCAATTCTCATTAAATGGGGTAGGTTTATAGTAACAATAACTTATATTGAATAAGGGTATTTTAGAAAAATTAAAATACAACTGCATTCTTCAATTAGAAAGTGGACTATAATTTGGGACAGACGAAAAAAAAACAGGATTATCAAAGTGGGACGGAAGAAATAATTGTTAAATAGCCAAGATATCTTTTGCTTACGGGTTTCGGCATGGAATTGCTTGACTTGGCTGCCTCCTCCAGCGCCAAAACAAAAGTATTTCTAGCCTTGTGGGGTTGGCATCATGAATGAATGACCAATTAATTAAAGGATTAATCTTTCCTACACTGACAGTGTATACACTATCAGCGTTGGATGAATGACAACTATGCCAAAATTTGAAATTGAAATTCAATTTTGTACACATGTCATGAATCCAACAATGATAGTGTATACACCGTCAGTGTAAGAAAGATTTACTCTTAATTAAAACGTACTATAGAATTCCCAATTGACGACAAGGACACCTATTAAGAACGAGGGCACGAGTCCTTTCAAAAAAAAAAGAAGAGTGAGGGGTCCTGGAAAAGATTGAAATTACTAGTGTTTGTTACCAAATTATTTCTATGATTTATCACGGTTAATTACTACTAATAACGATTGTTTTTATTTTTATGTAATTTTAATCTTTAGAATTTCTAAGAATCAACGATCAACATTATTATTTCATTCGTCCTCATACTTTTCATTTTAAAATGTCTTAAAACAATTGTTATGTTAGAAAAGTCAAAACATCTTTTGGTTTCTTTTTTCAATGTATCATTTCTTTCTAATCATATGCACGTTACCGTTCAAATTTAAATTTTGAATTTATGAGGATAAAATTGAAAAAAAAAAAAGCACAAACATCGCGATCAAATCACTATTCTTAAAAAATTGAATTTCCATGACAAAATAGATGGGACGAAGGGAGTACTTCATGCATGCACAGCGCTATATGGTTCAGAGGGGGAGTAGCAGCAGTATCCATGGTTCCCAGGTTAATATAATGGAGTGACAAAATGCATTTTAGAACCAATTTACTCGAAAATCTAGCCTGGGTAAATGCCCAAATTGACATCACTTAATTCTTCTAGTGCACTACTATTATTATTACCAAAAATAATACAGATATATTCCATATATATTATTGTTAAATACATAGTGGGTATTGCATCTTTTTTTTTTTGTTTTGTTTTAGAGAAGCCTTTTCTACAATTATTATGAGATCGACCAATTGAGTACACCAAGAATGCAATTCTACCGTACGGTAAACTTTGCTGCCTTTGCTTTTTCAAAGTGACGAGAAGTGGGGTGGCAGCAGAATGTACGTCTTTTGCTTTTCTCTGTCTTTTCCTCCTTGTACCATATGCCCCCAATTGATGCATGCATGCAAACAAATACTACACTACTACTTAAAAAGTTTCCATTACACAATTATTATGTTACACGCTCCAATCTGTGTCCGAGCTACCATGTATTTGCAGCAATTATCCGTGCTTTTATTCAGGAATTTATTCACTAGATTTTTAACTTTTCAACCCCTACTAGCTGCACTCGAGATGAGTGTATTGACCGTTGCTTCAAGATGTGTATAAAATCCTGTGGAAAGGTTTCAGAATCTACGTGATAAAATGACAAGAACGTAAATCAAATCTACATGTTTGGGTTCGGCTACAAAGTCATTGAGCCTCTTTAAGTCGGAGACCACAAAGACTACAGAAATCCCGGAGAAAAGACTACGAAAATTCATGCTCACAGGCTAGCTTTGGTGTCTTTCGAAACTCTACTGCCTCAAAAGTGTGTTTCGAGTGTCAAACGAAAGAGTTATGGGATTAGGTAGTAGTACTACTATCTAGCACTACTTTTTTTTTTTTTTTTTAATACAGAAAGTGTTCCAACTTTGTCAGATTAATTTCCTTGTGCCTGTGCACCCCGCCCCAAAAATACACAAGCGATAAAGAGATCACTCGAACACACGATTTCGAGACCTAATTAGGCTACCCCGAAATAAGAGTTGAGTGAGTGAAATAAATACCCACCAGGCACCAGATGAGATGTAGGGCCAAAGCAACGCCAAGGTGAAAGTGGACACACCTTTATCAACTTGAATTGTGTCCCTTTTTTTTTACTTCTTTTAACCATGAATGATTGTGTGGATTCCCCTGCAGGCCTAAATATAGAATCTTAATGTTTCAAAAATAAAAGATCATTGAACAAAGATTTTGTGTGTGCAATTAGGCAGGTTAAACTTACAAAAAAGGACTAAAAAATCCCTTATTGTCCAAGGGCGACTTCAAATTTTTGTTTGATTGCTAAGTAGTTTTTTTTCAAGGTGTCTAATTGTGTCCTTCCCATCAAACTTTTGGAGGCAAAAATAAATGGTCCCCCGCATTTTATTAGGACACGCAGAGCAGCCTTACAATTAGTAAATTAGAATCGATTTCTTTCAGAGATATATTAGTTTGTTGATGAAGGATTTCGTACATGGATAGGGAAAATAATACAAATTACAACAGCCTAGCTAGAGAGGCACCAATTTCTAGACAAACTGACTGGAAACCCTTCCTGACAATATAACTAGTTGCCACTCAAGCGTTCACACGTCTGAGCTAATAAGCTCAGAAACAGACATGATGATGCCGAACATAATCTAGCTATTAACCTCTTCCTTATTTTCCTCCTTGGGTAAATCCTGATCTTTTTCATCCTTGACTTCAATCTTAGGAGCAACAGTCTCTTTATTTTCCACAGGAACATCCTGAAGCTGCAAATTTTTTAAAAGAGTAACATTGAGATACTCTAGTGATGATTAAAAGCAGGCAATTGGGATAACAGTTGATCAAGCAAGCAATGACATAATAGCCTGGTCAAGCGATGTCATGATATAGCATACCCCAAGGTTTTTTAAGCTGGCAGTAACATCCTCCTGTTGCTGCCGCAGAGTAGTCCTCAAACCTTGAAATTCCTGGATGTACATTTTTTAACAACTATAAGTACACAGTCAAAACACCAAAAGCTTTTGAGAGACAGTAAAAATGGCCACTCACTGATCGAAGCTGATCTACTTCAACATTGAGGGATTTCTTGAGTTCTAAAAGCTCCTGCAGAAAGAAAGAAAATTAGGCAATGGAAGGGAATCCTACAATTAGTGCTGCTGTTTCCATTCAGCTAATTCTTCTACTGATCCCAAGGCCATAAGTGACATATTTCCAAACAAATGATCAAGGGGTACTTCACTAAAGGAGGGCAAGGCAATTGCAGTAGTCCATCTGGCAAAGAGTAATTTCAAACTAATTAGAACAGTCAATTTCCTGAAACTTATCAGCTGATACCAACGTGCGGGGCAGGCACCATTTTGAGACTATGAGGGCAAGCAGCAGTGACAATTGAATAATTTTGTTTCCATTTGCAATGTCAAGCAGCTAAAACTAAAAGGTGCCATATGACAAACATACAATAGATGAGGTCAAATACTATTTTGCAGGCAGATAAAGCCAGACATACAATTACCAAATTCAAACTCATGGGGAATTGGAATGCTACCAGCACTAAAGAGAATCCTCCATGTATCTGCTGTTTACCTCACCATTTTCCATTTCAAATTTCCTTTTCTGCAGTAGTCTAATTTGAAGATAGCTATGAATACCTTTAATACCTTCCATTGAATTAGATCTTTAGTATAAGAATTTTGGTAAATCAATTGCATTTAACATATCTCACTTTGGCAAACTCAGATAAAGAATAATGTGCAGTTGGTCTTTTAACTCAAGATTAGCTTCCAGCAAAGATGCATTCAGAATTTCAAAAAACAACTAAATAATGTCACGAAATTATACGTGATAGGAAGCAACAAAAAGCAAATTCTGAAACTTACATCACGGTAGACCTTAACCTGAGTGTCCAACTTAGACCTCCAACTTTGTAGATCCTATAGCATCAAACAGGAGACATCAACAAAACTAAAGCATAAGCTTTTAGGTACACAAACCACAATAAGAAACAGAGTGTGAGATATGACATTACCTGTTTCAAATTCTGAATTCTATTGAGCAGCTCTTGCCTTGATTCATTCAATTCCTGCAGTCAAATGCATTTACATCTCAAACATCAATGAGGTCATTTGTTGAACAAAATTGACAACAATGAAAAAAAGCAAAGATCAAAACTTGCAAGTTGGTTCTGTTCATTCTGAATATCTAGACCACAGTCACTAACCACTATCTAGTATCCACCAAAGAGAAAAGCGCAACATCATCAAGTAAAGATCAAAACTTGAACATAGTTTTTTCTGCTGATGAAATTCTAAAGCCACTATCAGGAACAATCCTCTGAGACGAAGGTACAACAGTGAAAAAGACTAATGTACACCACAAATCAACTTGCCCAGTAGCAATCATTTATTGCACCTTACTTCTGCAAGCTTATCAATTAAAGATCAAATCTTGAATCCGGATTTTCCTCATTCTAACCAAAATTTTAAGCCATTGCGAAAAATCATCCTCTGAGGACAAGGTGCAGCCTTTGAAAGCCTAACGTACGACCTAGATCGAGACAAGATGAACCTTTGTCGGGCAAATGAAAATAACAACAAACTCGAAAGAAATTAAAACATACCGCAAGCTTAGGAGTAACGGGTACATTTTCTTTCTTCTGCGAAATTCAAAGAATGTTAAAGAGACAGAAATCACTAATGTCAAAAAAAAAAAAAAACACTAAGTAAGCATAAAAAAAAAGCGAGCAGATACCGCGGAGAGAGGGACGGCAGGAGAGGGGTGGGAGCTGTGGCGGCAGAAGGATTGGAATCGGAGGTAGCCATGGTAGATTTGGGAGGAGAAAATGTGGGATGGATTCAAATTTGGAAGCAAAGTTTCTGAATTTTTTATTAGGGTTTTGAGATGTAGCTTCAAGACTGAAGATTAGAGCTAAGAAGAGGACAAAATGAATAATGGGAAGAAGAAACCAAAACGGAAGTCAAGTACTCCAACTGCTATAGTTCAAAAACACAAGTAATGTGGCGGTTTGGGCGGGCGAAATTACTCTAGTTTAAGAATTTGAAAAGAAAAGGCGAGGAAAACTCTGTAGATTAATGCTAGAAAAAAGAGATGAAAGCTTGGGGTTGTACCGTGAAGGCCTAAATTCATGTTTCAAAAGTGGATAATTGCATTTAACTCCTCCGACCTTTAGATGAATTGTTGTTTGTGGCCTCCAAAAAAATATTTTTTTTTAATGTTATGATTCAATTCAATCTCTCTTCAATCTTTAACTAATCATCAAAGCAAAGCATATAGAAAAGAACACTGCACGGAAGTTTGTAGATTAATCTCTTAAAATGTAAGTCGAATGATGTTTCACTTCATAACATATATTGTTGTTAACTTAGGGTCTGTTTGGTTGGAAGTAAAATATTTTCCTTGGGAAAATATTTTTCGTGGAAGTAATTTTCCATGAAAATCATTTCCCTTTCATCATTTTCAGGTGTTTGGTTAACTTATTGAAAATATTTTCTTACTTCATTTTTCTGGTGTTTGTTTAACTTTTGAAATATTTTCACTTTTATCTCTGTCTTTACTTTCTACACATTATAACTACATACTTCTTCCCATGCAAAATAAGAAAATTTATCTCATTGTTTAACTTTAAAAAATCTTGGAGAAATGTATATATGAATAAAAAATATCTCCTTAAGCAATAAACAAATTGCTGGTCATTTAGTGTCAAATATCAATCACATGCAATGCTTATTGTGACATATATCTTGCACTCTCACTGCTAAAAGTTTATCTAGAAAAGAATGTTCCTATTATACATAATTAATTACTAGCATAGGATGAGTATGATGAGTTTTTTTTATTATTTTGAATATACTAAGGGGAGGGTTTGGTTGGGTTGGGTGGTACGGGGGAGGGAGTGTAAGGAAGAGGTTTTGGGTTCGAGTCCTCCTGTTTACACGAAAAAAAAAAGAACATACTACAAGATGTTTTCAGTAAGTTTGGAACATACTACAGGCGGGATGCATGCATTTCGGAAAACAATTTCAATAAGTTTGGAAGGGAAATTGTTTTCCATAAGATGAGTGAAAATATTTTACATAGGAAAATGTTTTCAGTAACTTTTGTGCAACCAAACACGGAAAATTAGGAAAATATTTTACTGGAAAACATTTTCACCCGAACAAACGGACCCTTAATGTTCAACCTTTTTCCTAATCTATGTAGACACAATCACTAAGGTAAATTTACATTACATCTTCTTTTTTTCCTTTCTTTCTTTCTTTTGGCGTTAAAAAAGGATTAGTAGTAAAATTTCCAATTCTATAATAAATTTAATATGTGATCCTATCTATTTGTTCACTCTCACAAATCATCTATACCATATAATATAATACTGTCGAGAGCCTCTTGATATAAATTAAAAGCTATCATTTTATGATTTTTTAATAATTACCTTTCATATATAGTTGTCAGTGTTGTATCTCTTCCTACCTCTATGCTCATAACTTTCCACTACCAAACACTAATAGTATATTTGCACATTATATTTATATGAATGTGAATTTTCTATGTATGTATTAAAATATATATATATATATATATATATATAACCTGTTTAGCATGTGAGTTTTTGGGTGTTTGTCTAAAACTTTACTGTAATTTACTGTAGAAGTTTTTAAAAAAAATTTTGAAGTGTTTTTTTTTTTTTAAATATTTTGAAGTGTATAGTCTAGAAATTTTTTGAAGTTACTGTAACTAAGGCTGCGTTTGGATTGAGTGTTTTTGCACCTGTTTTTGAAAAACTGTTTTTCACATTCCAAATGCTACAGTAATGTGTATTTCAAAAACAACTTCAAAAACACCCATATCCAAACAATATATCAAAAACAACTCCAAATATATTTCAATTATGTATATTTAATTTGTATATTTTAATAAGTATATTTCAATTTATATATTTTAATTATGTATTTTAATATGTATATTTCAATTATATTTTAATATATTTTAATATGTATATTTCAATTATGTATATTATATATATATTATATTAATATAAATATATTTATTTCAATTATGTATAATATTATATATATTATATCAATTGAAATAAATATTATATATTTATATAAATACATTTATTTATATATAAATTTATAAATATATTTATTCAATTTTGTTTTATAATATATATTAATATGTATATTTCAATTATGTATATTATACATAAATTATATTAATAATAATGTATATTATATATATTATACATTTCTAATATTATATATTTATACATACATATTATAAATATTTTATTTTATTTATAATATATTTTTATATATTTATAATATATTTACATAAATATTATATGTTATATAAATTATATATAATATAATGTATAATATATTATACATTTATACATAATATATAAATATTTATGTTTATTTATAATATACATTTATATTATGTATAATATATAATATAATACATTTATACATTTATATTAATATACATAATATTAATTTTACATTTATACATAATATTAATACATGTATACATTTATATGAATTATATTAATACATTTCTACATAATATTAATATATATTTATAATTTATTAATTTATACATTTATATAATATTCATTTATAATTTATACATTTTTAATAATATACACTTATACATTTAAATATACATTTATATTATGTATTATATATATTAATACATTTATACATTTATATTAATATACATAATATTAATTTTACATTTATACATAATATCAATACAAATATACATTTATATTAATTATATAAATACATTTCTACATAATATTAATATATATTTATAATATATTAATTTATACATTTATAATTTATAAATTTATAATAATATACACTTATAATTTATAATATTCATTTATACATTTATAATAATATACAGTTATACATTTATAAATATATTTATATTATGTATTATATATAATATAATACATTTATATATTTTTATATGAATATATGAATATATTTATTTATAAATATCTATAAATGTATTATAAATGCATAAATGCATATTTATATAAAAATATAAAAATATAAATTATAATTTATACATTTATATAATATTCATTTATAATTTATTCATTTATAATAATATACTTCTATACATTTGTAAATATAAATGGATTATAAATGCATAAATGTATATTTATATAAAAATATAAAAATTATAATATTCTAAAAATACTCAAAAATATGTTTCCAAAATACCTCTAAAAATAATCCAAAAAAATCTACAGTAAAAGTTTTTCATATAGTTTTTGAAAAACAACCCCAAAAACAACTAATCCAAACGGACTTATTTTTCAGATTCAAAATGCTACAGTGGTGTTTTTGAAAAACAAACCAAAAAACAGCTAATCCAAACGGAGCCAAAGTTTTTAAAAAACTTGTAACAGACAAACTTGACAAAAAACTTGTCTTCCAAACAAGGCCCAATTCTTACAAAAAAAAATGGTTTCAATAAATATCTTTAAAAAAAATTTAAATAATTTTTTGTAGCTGCAGCCTGCACACACATCATCGACTGTGCCTTGGACACGACCGTTCCTCCACTCACTCGACCCATTACCTTCAAGAAGAGGAGATTTGACTGCTATGGAATCCAGACCATGACATATCTATGAACTGTAGCAGCCCACCCCATTTCCAAGTACAAGTTTTTTGACAATGCCCTTTGGAGCCCAGTGACTGTCATCCAAACAAGCCTTTCTTTCTTTCTTTTCATTTTATTTCTAGTCATTGAGGTTGGTGTCCCACACCAGAGACCAATAGAGCAAACATTCCACCGTTGGACTACCTTCTAAACTCCAATATATATATACGTATTCCAAACTACAAAATATTTCAACCTTAAGCATATCAAACTCTTCTTATTCATGTTTGGTTTTGGGATGTGGAGGTACTTTCCTTTCGGGAATCAAAACTTGAGTATTGGAAAAATGTAAAGTATAAACTAACAGCAATCTCCATCCGGAAGAGGGATTTTTGTTCTGGAGTTTCGTCCCGCTACAATTTAAGCATAAGTCCGGAATTCTTGATCTGGACTTGTGCTTAAATTGTGGCGGGATGAGAAGCTCCAGAAGAAGAAGACTTAATGCTTAAATTGTAGTGGGGTGGTCGTAGTTCCCCTTGGAAGAGCACATCTCTCATAACGCCCTTCATCCACCACAGCTGAGCTTTTCAGCATCTTCCCATTTCTGTTCTTGTTCAGGAATTTCTGTCCCTTGTTCTTTAGGGGGAGTTTCAAGATTCAGTTAATTATACTTGGAAAAAAATAGCAGGTTATTCTAGCAAACAGAGCTAGAATATTAGGGGATTGTTTCGAGGAAATGCTTCAAGGCAAATTGTGGTTATGGACTTTCTAGTTGTTAAACGTGTTTAACTTTCTAGCATGTAGACTAAAAATAGCATTTCTTTCATAAGCCATGCCATGCTGCTTCAAAGCATGTAGACCTTTCCTGCTTTCCAAGCCATGCTGCTTCCTTTCATCCCTGTCTTCATTTCGCAACAATTCCCCTTCCTTGACCTTTCCAAGTATCATATCATCCCATGTCACATTCTTCCCCTTAACCCCTCCCAAACAAACAAGCTGAAAGTATATTTCTTGTCCCCACCCCACAATAACTATCGTAAAAGCGTACCTTTCTTCTACCTGCTGCCAAAAAACGTAATCAAATGCTGGTCCATTATGGCAGCCCACTCTTCAGTCTTTTCCCCCGGTGCAAATCATTTCCCACCGCTCTTGGCTGCCCTCTATTGACTTGGATCCAAGTCCATTATACTAGGCTAATCACTATTATTATTCACGTGAACGTGAAGTTGCTGATTCGACTTTGAAACTTTTGCAAAGGTTTTTTTAGAGTTTTCCTTTAAAGCAAAACTTGTCAATAGTAAAAAGCATGCGAGGGTTAGAAATATGAAATAGGAGTCGAATGGGGCTAATACAATACTTAGTGCACATAACTAATTTAATTTATTAATTCAGTCTGATTATTGTTTAGGTTAAACTCAAATAATTTCCATCAGATCAACATTAAGTATCTTAATCTTATCTGTATGTGGCGTGACTCAAAATTTACACTCGTTAGGCCAAATGGGAATATTTGATGGAACTAATCACTGCTTAATTTGATTTAATGGCTAATCAACTATTCTTTCACCCCGAGAGGCAACTCCACGATGCTGAGTCCTGTATTGAATGATTCAAACTGGAACGACACCGTGTTCCATGAAAATTCATCCTCCATTTTTCCAGTCTTGAATTTCTAGAAGAGTCCTTGCCTCCTTGGATGGCTTGAAAATATCAAAACAAAATTTCCCAAACGCGAAATGAGCTAGCTACCTTCGCAACAAAGCAATTGAAAATAATAAAAAATAGTTTCCTTTTACCATACTAGTATTATAATTGTTCTAACTTTTGCTAGTACTACAAATGAATAAATCAATCAGACAAAGATTTTCTAATTTCCCATCCCAGGACTGCTCTTCTCTAACGTTAAAAAGAACAAACAGAATCCTTCATTGAGTTTTGTCCAATTCTCGTGTTCGAGTGTGAAGATGGGTGGTCAAGAATCGTTTATATACAGCTTTGTTGCACGAGGTACAATGGTTTTAGCAGAGTTCACCGAATTCACCGGCAACTTCCCGGCCATTGCTGCTCAGTGTCTTCAGAGATTGCCTTCAACCAACAACAAATTTACTTACAACTGTGACCACCACACCTTTAACTTCCTCGTTGAAGATGGTTACGGCAAGTTCTTTTTTTTTTTTTTCCCCTTTTTCTTTCGGCTTTTTTGGATGAATTTCTTTGACCCCGTTATCTTATTTCGCTCGTGACACTGCAAAAAGCTGAACTTAGATTTTAAGTGGTTTGCTCTTCGTTTGGTGCTTTGAACATTTTTTGCCTAATTCAATTTTATGCATTTTTCTTTTATTTTTTCCTGAGAAATGAAATGAGTTATAGTAGTTGGGAAGAAAAAAAGAAGCTGAATTCAAGTTAAATATTTTGTGGGTTTTGTTGGATCTAGTGTTTGGAGTATAAAGGTGGAGTTTTTATCGTTTCGGAATCTAAAGTTTCCATCTTTAGCAAACAAATTAGTTGGCTTCTTTTGTCTTTTTATATTTTTACCTGTATTGGACTTACATGGATGAAGTTATTGGAATTATGATGATATGAGCGGGGATTGGGGGGAATAGGTGCTGCAAATGGTAATCGAGAGCCAAAGCCCAGCAAAACACTGGGGAAGGGTAGATGTACCACCCGGACAAACGCTCTCGCTTGTAAATTTTAGTCGTTTGAGCTTTCTTGGTTTAATAAAGAAAACATTGAGGATTGCTGTTTAGAAAGATTGTTTGCTTAATTAAGCTGTGAAGATATGCAATGCTCAATTTAGGTTTCTTTCATGGTTTGGAATTTTCGAATTCGTTTCATTGCTATTAAGGTTTAGTTTTTTTCTTAGCAATACATGGAAGCAAAGTATATTACTTGAGCGTTGAGTATGGATTGTGTTCAGGCAATTAGCAGGTTTGTAATGTTTATGTTTGGTGGTTGGCTGCCTGACATGGAATTAATGTAATTGGTTCATTAGCGCTTAAACTGAATACTGAAACATGTGGCAAAGTCATAAGAGAGTTCATATCTTCATGAACTTTAGGAGCTTAAATGCTTGGGAGTCTTGGAAATAGAGAGGACTTAAAGATGTGGTCCTGGGAAGACATCTGATTATCTTAACTGAAGCATTTAAGATGTTATGTAGCATTATAGTTTTAGGAGTTAGATTCAGTTTTTTCCTTTCAACTGTACAAAATTTTTGTACTGCCACATGATTGGGCAAACTAAACATGAAAATGAAGCACTCAGAAAAGATGCTTTTGGAATCGGCAGAGACCACAGGGAATACCAAAGATTAAACTTCTGATTGCTCTGTCATCTTTCATTCTATCTCCTGCACTTATCAGGAGTTTCTTGGATCAAATAAAAGGCAGGTAATGATGTCGTTCTGAATTGACTAAATAGGTTTGTGGTAACTCCATTATGTAGTTTACAGATAGCTATTTTGGTTACACATACCACCCTTGTCTTTTATATCATTGTTTTGGTGCTTATCCTAGGTTGAATCTGTATAAAAGAACTATGGCTGTAAGTTGTCATTATAATCTGCAGTTGCTACATGTTTTCCTGGAAAATTTTGGCAGAATTGCACTCTGATTTTCCTACAATGTAATTCATACTTAATGCTGATTTCATGTTACGACACAAAATTGAAGTCATATGACATTTTAAGGCATGTGCTAGCTTTCTTAGAGTTCAATATCTATGAGGTTTATTTCGCATCCTATAGGTGGTGTTTCTCATTGTCTTGACCTCGTCAGGTGATGGATCTAATTAAATATATTTTTCATTGGCTTCGACTCTCTTATTTTGATGTTATTACACCATGCAGCTTATTGTGTTGTTGCCAAAGAGTCTGTTGGGAAGCAGATTTCTATTGCATATCTGGAACGTGTGAGAGCTGATTTTAAGAAGAGATATGGTGGCGGTAAAGCAGATACAGCAGCTGCCAAAAGTCTAAATAAGGAGTTTGGGTATGTGGAGAAATAGAAGTTTATTTGATCAAATCATTGTGCTTTTGAAGAGGTAGAATTACTTAAGTAATTGTATTACTTTATTGACAGACCCATTATGAAGGAGCACATGCAGTACATAATTGACCATGCCGATGAGATTGAGAAACTGTTAAAAGTTAAGGCCCAAGTTTCAGAAGTGAAAAGTATTATGTTGGAGAATATAGACACGGTATGTTAACGTGCTTCAAAAAAATGATTTAAGCTCAGCTGCAACTTCTGTTATAATGTTTCTTTACGCCTGTGGATTCTCCTTTTCTCTTTCTTCTTTATCTTTGCAACTTTGAACTTGAAGTAGAATGTTGGGTTTTATCATTCCTTAATTTAGTCATTTCATGCCTGTTATTTGACTTAGCACAACCTAATTCATTTAAGAGTTAAGATTCGTTTTTTAATGTTTTGGGGCGATATACTCTGTTTAAAATTTTCAAGAGAGTTTGGTAATTGAACAGTTGAGCTTCTATCTAATCCATCCATATTTCTTTAGTAATGTTGCTCTACCTCCCATTACATATCCGTGTCCTATGTGGTCTTCCTTTCTGTGTTAAGCATCTCTCTGTCTATAAAGGATAAGTTCGATTTGATTAAGGCTTTCATGCGACAGCTTAAAGGTTCAGAGCAGTGGTTATTTCTCTCATGAAATGTATAGATAAGGTAGATGCATGTTTTGTTCCATGGTGAGAGCATATCGTTGGTACTTCAGCTTATTGGAGGGACTTTCCTGCAGGGCTGAATGAAGTAATTTACTTGATGACTCCATCCATCTGTATGTTTTCCATATTTGCCATAATGTGAAATTTGTAGCAAATAATACTTCATCATTGTTGATGCTGATGTTTCATGACCGAGAACTGATGAATCTTTAATCCACGCTCAATTGTTGGTGATTAGCAATCAATCGCTGCTTTCTTTGTTGAGAATTTGATGTTCGTATACTACAATGCAGACAATTCAAAGAGGGGAAAACCTAACCATTCTTTCTAACAAGGCTGAAGATCTACGTGATTCAGTAGGTTCAATCTTTGTCTGCTTTCCTGCACACATTCTCTTAATGTGATTTGTGAACTTAACACAAGACAACGGTGCGAAGAACCGCAACGACTTTCTTAAAATCTTCTCTCTCTCTCTCTTATCTACAGGCTCAAGAATTCAAGAGCAAAGGTACACAAATCCGACGAAAAATGTGGTACCAGAACATGAAGATTAAATTGATCGTGCTTGGAATTATCGTCTTTTTTGTCCTTGTAATCTGGCTATCCATCTGCCATGGGTTTGACTGCACCAACTAGCTCTCTACTATCAAATCAAATGCTTAATCTTGGCAAAGGAACTCTGCTGACGCACGCAGACTCTTTCAAGCGATAACATGATTGCCGAGTGGAGCAGATTGGAAATCGGGGAAAACGGTCAAGGAAAGGGAGGGGGGAATTTTTGAATGTGTATTATATTTGGTGGTTTGCATGTGTTAATGTGATTGTTTAATCTAGGTATGAGGGATTCTAGACATTCTTTAATTTTACGGCCTAGAATGAGATAAAAGTTACACTTTGATGTCCTTCTAAGCATTTTCTAGTTTCTGTGTCATGCTCCATATGTGGCTTTGTATATGAACACGCTCAGCTCAGCTGCAGAGTAGTTCTATCTGTTCATAACAATGCATAGTATTGTATCTATTTCAGGGCATAAACCTGTTTTCGACATCTCTGTTTATTTTGTATGCTACTGCAGTCAACTCAATCTCTTCACAGCCCAGAGTCTGTCTGTCCATTGCTTATGTCTTGGAATGGTCTTTCTTTTCATTGTTCAAAATGGGCCCAAACATGACTTTACCATTTGGGTCTTGATGCTTGATTTGGGTGGTCCACGGCTCCAAGCAATTAATGTAAACTAGAATTTGATTATCAAAAATTCCAGGATAAGAACATTGTTAATTATCAGAAAGCATGTGTTCTCAGCCTGGAAATCAGCTTTTGTTCCGGGCTTATGGTGGTAAATATGGGACCATTGGCGAACAGATGCCACGAGTATAAATTCATTCGCTAATGCTAAATTTTTAAGGAAAATTAGTAAAAGATATTGAAAAGAAACTTTCAAAAAGTGGTTCATTAATGCTACAAAGGCTTTTCCAAGACACCATCTACTTATTCTCTCAAAATTCCCCTACGTTTTTCTGCGAGTATTGAGGTACACTTTCATTCCATCCCAAGGTAGTCCATTGCATATCGTACAATTTTTTCTCCCTCTTTCTTACCATCCCTTTTCTCTCAAGAAACAATAGGAAGGAAAACAGGAAACAGTAGCCATTTTTTCAATGATAGTTAGTGACTTGAGCAGTGAATTTGCATATATATGTTTTGAGCGCTGAAAAGGGGAGTAAAAATCCTATACTATATGCCTTTAGTGGGTGCTGTATAGTTTTCAACTTGTAGTAATTTTTTTTTTTCATTTTAGTTATTTATATATATATATATCAATTTGAAACCCATTTAATATTTGAAGTTTGTATCTCAGATCAATTGGATAATTTACCACATATGCATGGACTATGAGCTATTTGAACACTATTACACTTGAATTTTATGATGTAATCACGACGACGTAAGTTAAACACGTATTTATTTGTATACTCCCTCCGTCCCAAAAAGACATGTTAATTACTTCATTTTTATGCAGATTAAGAATTGCAAGTTAATATAGTTCATGTAATCATATTTAGTTAGTACTCTCCTCATGCACCCTTCAATTAATGCTAGTTTTAGTTCGTAATATATTTAGAAAATTACTTCTACTAGAATAATTGATTAATGGAGTAATAAATTTACTGATAAAGATGCACGTTAAATATGAACACAGTAATAAAGTGATAAACTAGATACTTTTTTATAATTTGGGACAAATACAAAAGAAAAGCGTGCCTGAGAGAAGAGCACCTTTTTTGAACATGAATTGGTAATATTAACTTTGCTTCTAAAAACTGATTACAAACATAAAATAAGCATTTGATCAAATTGACGTCCAAAATCGCCAAGGACTTGACTACTAGCACTGACCAACAGGTGAAGTATATATGAAGTTATAGGCCTAAGTGTAATTTCTTAGGTTTAGATATGGAAACCACTCCTTCTTCTAGCACCCTTGGCTGGCTGAGTTGAACCCTTTCTTAGATAAGTTAGTGTAGATCGTTGAATTTAGGTATTGACCGAAAAAGAAAGAAAGAAAGCACGAAAGAAAACTACCACAACTTGGCTTCTTCCTTGGATAGTTTAGAGCAAAAGAAAACTTCAAATCAAGAAATCCAAACACTTTTAAGACTAATTACCTCCTGACAAATTGGCTTTCACGTACTAGGTTGAATTGATTATTGCACGAGCAGCTTGCTGGGAGGGATGGTCCCAAAGCGATTAGTTAATTTAATGGGTTAGAGGCAGCAGAAGTCGTGGTTTGCCAAACTCATCGAACTTGTGAAACACCTTTTTCTACCTAGGGGCCGACACTTGCGTAAAGAATGACGCCCCTAATCACAAGAAATTATGGTGGGCGCTGGAAGAGCAGCTGGGCTTCACTTAAAGAACAGCATCAATTCACCATCTAGTGTGTGAAAAAAAAAAAAAGAGGAAGGAATCTGCTGCATGGGACACAGGGAACCAAATAAATTCTCTTCACTTTGGGGATACCATAATACATACAGTTGTATTCTTGGCTTCGGCCTTATCAAAACATATATTTGAGGTCCATGCACCGAATTCCAGAGTTCTATCATCTTGTGCACTTGCTCCTATGCATATACTTCAAGATCACCAGCACTGGCGGTACGATTCTTCCATTATAATACTACTATTTCTCTGGGCTGATTTAACCGAAAGCGTCTTTTAGGAGAGGATTACAAATGTCTCTAAAAGTGGATATTCTTGCTCAAAGAAAATTCAAAAAAAAAAAAAAAAGAAGAAGAAGAAGAAAAGAAAACGGCCATAACAGGACGCAGCAGATAGCGGATGGAGTACATCTTTTCGCAGCATGGAAATGTAGAAATTACAAGGGATGCTAGCTGTTTCTGCATTGCCAATGGGAAAGACTTGGGAAATGACAACAAATTCTTTTGTTTTTTTTTATTTTCTGACTAAAAGTTTTTAAACGCATTGTTTGGTAATTACAGGAGAAAGGATGGAGATGTGATTATCATGCACAGCGAGGAAGAACTAATGATGTTTTAATGGTGTGGAAGTTGAATCTAATAATTCGTTACACTTTCCTCTAACAATGCATTACATGCCTAATCATCAAAAGAGGAGGAATGCCTTAATGCTGCTATTCCTTCAAGTTACAAAGCGTTAAGAAAAGGAGCGACTCCTCTCATACCTCTGCTGCCTACTGGAATTTAAACTCTAGAGATGTAGTTAGTCATGCATTACTCGTAGCCAACTCACCTGAAGCAATTTAGTTAGGTTTTCATATAGAGTAAAAGTAAGATAGAAAAAATTGAATTGGAAATGTTCACTAAAATTGTGAGAGATAGAGTAATTCAAACGCACGAGAAGCCAATTCTTGATACTAATGAAATAGCAGAATCATTATATTACATGATGTACAGGAACATCAATGGCAAACAACCTTGTACGCATTACATAAGCATTAATGTGCTAGCACCAAGCTCATGCAGTGGCAACTTCCCAGCACACACTAGTATGATACATAGACTCATGACTGGTTAAAAGCAACCTAAAGCCAAGTGACTGCAAACACAAAAAAAACCACAATTTTGCAAGAAAAAAAGAACATCAGACAGAAGCAATCAAGGGACATGACGTGGACCTAAAGGCTAAAGTTCAACTTCAACCTAGTGATTACCGCCTTATTGCATGTCCCTAACTTCAAACTCATCACGATTCTTGACGACAATATCATACATATGCATGGACTTGAACTTTCTAAAGTCCTTGGGAAGAGAGATGAGGTCAATAGTTGATCTCTTATGGAACTGAAGGAGGTCAGGATCATCATAGTATCTCTCCCATCCCAGAGATTGCAGCTTGCTCTCGAGGACAGAATACGATGTTATGACTTCATTACTTGCCAGATGGACGAGCACTTTGCGACGAGAACTAGAACCTTGATACTCACCAGGATTCTCCACCAGACGGACAACACCATTGCTGAAAACCCACACCCCCGACATTTTTAAAGTAGATATATGTTGTTCGGGAGAGTTATGCGTAAATGCTCAAGAAAGAGGTGGCTAGCTTGGATATGAACTCAAGAAAGAGGTTAGCGGGGTTTATATAGAGGTTGCTGGATGGCATGATACGCTACGCTAACTTGATAGTATTATGGTGGTGATATCACATGGATTGAGGGTTCCATCGCTTGATTACTGAAGTGTCTTGGAAAGTTCACTTCAATACATAGTCATAACACTGTAAATTAAGAATATCTTTTAGTGACTTTAACCAATTTTGCTTTTAAAAACTAATGGTGATTATATATGATTCAACTACACATGACTCGAAATGAATCATTTGTCTTTTTTTCATATGTGTCATCTCAGGTACGCTTTCTTTGTATGCCTTTATAGTAGTAACTTATCGATCTCAAGATGGATATTTGATAGAATTAGCCTTTGTAAGAGCAGAAACTAGATAAAATTTGAGAGGAAATTGAAAAGCAGACATGAAGTTGATAAATTAGTTAGCTCTTCCTAGGGAAATGTTTGTTTTTTATTGATAAATTAGTTAGTTAAAATTGAAAAGATAGTGTGCTGCACATGTGACACACTTTTTTCAATTTTAGGTTAGAAAAGGCTCATACCCTGTTTTTGTCACCGTGAACAAAACATGGAGCTAGCAGCCTTCGAGTGCAAAATGGTGGCTAACTTCAATATTCAATTCATGCCTGGTGGAAGATGAGTCAATAGTTAGTTCTTAGAAGACTTTTTAGGCTAGATGTTGGTAATTCATAGATTAAACAAAAATTTCCAACAGACACTCGGCCTTCAAATGTCAAACTACACAAGTTTAAACTTGCAATGGGACTTAAAAGACGCTGAAAGTCTCTGAAATTATTGAGCAAGTTTATGTTCTTCTTTGAACTTAAAAGACGCGGATTTGATTTGAAAATGTTCTAAGATTTGTCTATTAGAACTTATACGCAACTGCGAACCACTCTTGCAAAAACATGAGACAGAAATTAACAATAATTATCCTCTTAATGATGATGGTGCACTATAAATGAAAATCGGATAATGTAGAAATGGTGCTGTATGTGTAATGAAGATTATTCTTGACATTAAATGTGGATGAGAAAACATTCACGCAATGACTGACCTATGCATGGCCTTAAATGACAAAACTTTGCTGTCATAATCAAACTCATTAAAGACAAATGAAGATCTCTCATGCCCCATTCTTTGTGGATAGGGTGCATGGGAATAAAAAAGCTTCTTGCTCTGCTCGATCCCACCATTTCAGCATTGCATGAGTTCAAGTCATCTTTATGCCCAAAAGATAGCTACGTAAGGAGTCTGAGAGACATAGGGAAAGGAGAAGAGCATGTCATAGTAGCTAGCCCATTCAAATGAGGAATGGGATTGTAGCCTTTAAGGCTGACAAGAATAGGAAAGATCTTCCAACATTTTCTTGATCTCATAGGAGCAGTACTCATCTTTTCTTTTTGCTAGCATTAGACACGTGGTGATAAGCCTCTTATCTACTCCCTCCAGTACTACAAGTCAAATTGGCTTAGTATGAATGCATTTTATCAGTTCCATTGTTTGATCGGAGCAGATAGCTAGGGACCTCCAGATTATGATCTCCTATAACTTTTGAAGCACATGTTGCTTGGATTCTTCCAGTATGGCTGCTCCTTCCATACTTCTTGTTGAAATTATTCCTATAGGAGATGGGCAACTCCTCTTGTTATTTTGGACCCTCATCTCCTTTTGCAGAAACTGCTAAATGATCCTACAATCTATGGAATCTGAAAGCATTTGGCTTTTTGGTAGAGTTTCACCACATATTACTTTAGCTTTCATTGGTTTATCAGCAACTATGTGCTGTCAAAGTAAGCATTGGCTATCCTAAAGAACTAGACTGTTTTTTCTTTAAAAATGAGGAAAGCGATGAGAACAAAAGTGTTTAAGTATTAATTTTTCTGATCATTATAACAGGAGATATTAATACGATCCATTGAACTTAAAAATAAAGTTTTGGACCATCCTCACGAAAACAAATAAAAAGTATATAGCTACATAACTAATACTATTACAGGACACAAAGAAAGCCTATATGTTTCTTTAGTTTTAGCATTCATATGAGTCATGACAGTAAATAAGAAAGACAGATTATCTCCATGATCATATGACCATTTGCTCCTTTCTGGGATACTGAAGAAATCTGTCTAAGTTCTAATTAGCTGATTAATGTCTTTTTCAATAAATCTCCACTTAATCTAACTAGCTCTTCTAACAAACTTTTTCCAGTTTAAAGGGGAAAAAAAATTTACAGATAAAGAGTAAAGATTGGTTTTACATGGACGTTGAAGGTAAATGATATATATATAGATTATATAGTTGTACTTATCTTACCATGATATCAGGTAGCAGAAAAATTGCCAGCTCCGCTGGCTGGTATCATATAATTGAAACTTGTCGCGGTATATATTCATGTGCAGACATGTCCGTGCCTTGGAAATTCGGTCTCTACAGTTTGCTGGGACTCTGATCAACTTCTTTGCCTCAGTCCCTCCCGTAAAAACATGCGGTTTCCAATGAAAACCTAAAACCGTACAACCCTACCCCCTCCACACAACCCCCAAAGAAAAAAAAAAAAATACACAATCCTTTTTACCCACACACCTTAAGGGTATGTGGGACAGATGCGATAGACTAGCGCCCAATAGAATTTGGAACCATTCTTGGAGTAGGGGCGCCGATAGTACTCAAAATGGAAACTTGTCATATTCCTAGCTCAGCCAAAAGTTTCCATTTTGGTGCATTAAAATTGATGGTCGTTTTGCATCCATCTCTCAAGTCATCTCTAGCTAGTTGCCTCAATCCCCCGGACCAAAGACAACTAGATTCTCATGTTGTTACTATACATAGCAAAACACTGTTTCATGCAGAAAGTTCCCGTTTACGAGTCATTTCCACTCTAATCATGGAGTTATTTTAGCTAGTGCTTTAATTTTATTAGTGTTATTCTGTTCAATGATTAGACTTTGACATGTTTAAATTGGCTTAATTTCTTGTTTTTATGTTACATTGTAGTTTGTAGGTCATGACTACAGTCGCGAAGAGGAAGTTCGATCTCTAAATAGTTGAGATCGCACTTATTTTGGAAACCCCAAATCCGTGTGATTAATAAGCATGTGCATGCGCATCATTCTGAACCACATCAATTCCATTTCTTGAATGTGGGAAATGGCAGACATATGGAACTTTCAAAGATTTAATGCCATTTTCCACCTCCTGATTGAACAACTGTAACTCTCGGCCATCGGCTCCTCAAATAGCCAAGTCCTAGCTTTCGCCCGTGCCTCGGTGCCCTGTCATCTATAATTCTGCTCTTCAAACAGATTGCAAGTAATAAGCGAAATGATTAGACGAAATTGCGTGGTAACTAAGTACCTGTTGAATTTGCAAGATAATTTCCAAGACCTTGCTTTACGTCTCAGTCATCCCATCCAGAAAAATTGCAATTCGTCCGCTCAATGTTTACACAAAGTTAAGTGCAGGTAGTGTATGCCAATATGGAATATGGCGAAAGTCGTTTTGTAACTGTATCGAGTAAAGTTATGTGCAGGTGAATTATCGTGCTTTATGTATGATCAAGAAGATAATGTAGTTAATTAGTTGATCAATCACCTTACTGCACATTGCCATACTAAGTAAAAACTCGATTGAAGTACAGCAATATTCTCAACTTATATTACAGAATCATTACTACCACACATGTGGAGTAACTTTACAAGCACATGAACACAAATAGAAACAACACCTCTATCCTACATTAGCATCCTCAGTTAATGGAACATGTCCAGTTGGAGGTACTGTGGAGGAACTAAAGATTACCACACCCAAGAGAAAACGAAAGCAAACTAAGATTACCACACCCAAAACCAAGTGAATATAGATAGACTCAAGTGACTAATAACTTAAAGACTAAAAATCACATATCTCTAACTTCGAATTCGTTGCGATTCTTGACGACAATATCATACATGTGCATGGACTTGAACTTGCTGAAGTCTTTGGGAAGGGAGATGAGGTGAATCGTGGATCTTTTATGGAACTGAAGGAGTTCAGGATCATCATGGTACCTCTCCCAACCTAAGGCTGATAGCTTTCTTTCGAGGACAGCATAGGATGTGATGACTTCATTGCTTGGGACGTGGACTAACGCCTTACGAGAGTCACCAGGGTTCTCGACAAGTCGAAGGACACCATTCCTGAAAACCCACACACCTGACATCTTTTGTACTAGTTGCTTTGTGCGTATGTGCGGAGAAAAGTATCTCAGAAAAAGGACTTAATTGAAAGCAGTTGATTTCAAGCTTGAACATGAACTTGATCAAGGGAACGCCCAAGTGGGGTTTATATAGGGGTGGCCCAAGACTTGGTACTGTACCGATACGAGTACTAGCTAGCGCATCCTGCAGCGCTTAAGAGAATGATTTTAACGGATCAGGGTTTTTTCAATTGTATGATGCAGTCTAAATACCAATACAACAAATATAGAAGCTAACATAACAGTACGACAAATTTTGATACTTTTGAAAATCGTATATCATAATGAATTTATCTCATCAAAATTGCATCCTATAATTATAATTGTGTTTTAAGGAGTCCAATCGAATTATGACACATGCACTTAAAAGGGTTGCACATCAATTTAAGAGCTTGGTTTAGTGGGCATCAAGGAGGACTTAAGCTGTAGGTAGAGGTTCAAATTTCATCTGCATCGAAAACAATCCAAGGGTGGTGTCAATGGACTCCTTTGGTCCAGTAAAATTTGTATATCTGTTAGCCCCAAATACAAGCCTCTTTAGTCTCCCTCTCCCCTCTAGTTTAGAATAGAATAGGTTATACAACTGTTATCGTTTCTTTAAAAAAAAAAACTTAAAGGGTTACACCTCATTGTCTTAAATATGAATCCTTATGGGAATTTTTTTTAACGTTCTTTTTACACTTAATTTATTTAAGTAATTGATTTAATATCTTCTAAACTAACAGTGTAAAATATACTTTTTTTCCTTTTTACGATAGAATTTGGATTTTGTTCCACTTGTGCAAAAGAGAGATTTCAAACACAAATAGAGATGATGTGCCGTGAACCTGCGATCCTTAATGTAAAGAAATCATTCACCCATCAATTGGAATATGTTAATCCACTTCTGAATCGTTGCGTGGGCATCAGTGTTGGGAGGGTTTAGAGACCAGTCAAAGTTTTTCTGGCTCAAATTTGGGAGTGGTCCCTGTGAAGGCAAGTATAAGGAAACATTGGTTGTCAAGGTGTTTGGAACAAGCTGAACCTTGTTTTTGATTGTTAGGGGGTGGAAGAAGATATTGGATTGAGAAGAATCCATTTCCCTCTGTCCAATTCCTTAAACCCCACACCTTGCCTGGGAATCTTGATTTGGAGAGAAATTTTGGAAACTATAATAGCAACACTTTTTCTAGAAAAGGGCTAACAGAAAATGACTAATGCATTGCATCGCATCAACTGAGTTGATACCATAGTGGTGCATTACGGGTCACAACTGCTCATATTCGTATCAAAGCCATTGTCCAAAGATGATTGGATGCCGACGTTGAGAGACCCAAAAAGTTTGAATGGACCCTGCACCTGCAGTAGTCTATGAATGATTTGTGAAGCTCTCTATTAGTAGTTGCTTAATTAATAATCTAATTTGTGCTAATGAACCCACTGATCGATTAAACTTCACTACCCCCGTACACTTCTTGTCGATCGATCTGTACAATTTGCTAATTAACAAGCAATCATGAAACAACTCAACAGATCCAGAAAGCTAGGGCTATGTTTTCCAATTGCATAGCCAGTAGTGAAATAACTCAGATAAAATGCTATCGAAGTATAATAATGAGTTAATCTTAATTATATGCATTAACAACGTATACATTATCACATAATTTAGATTAATTATCATACATTTAATGGTGATTATATACATACTGTTTGTGTACAGAAGATTAATTATATATATATAATTACGTATATAAAGTATATCAAGAAGTGGATAACATCGGTGGAGCATGGATGGCTACAATGCCTAGAGTTTAGTAGAGCTGTGCTCGGAGTGCTGAAAATTCAAGAACTTTGTGGCTTGTAGGACCAAATGAGAAGAGATTCCCGGCGTTTCTGATTGAGAGACGGTAATGACTTTAGCATCAAAAGATGACCGGATTTTGTGGCCTGCAGACCTGTTGCCTAACTCCATTGACTTTTCAGGTCTTCTCTTCATTTTCTATTCTTTTTCTTCTGGAAAATCATCCAACACCAATTATCAACTTACTTTAAGTAAAGAAAAAACCCTCCCAACCTTTTAACGCTCAACTGAGAGAAGACTCTAATAATTCTCTTCTAACAACTGAATCGACCCTAATGATTAAGTAAAATAAATATGTCCTCTAAAATTAAGAAGGCCACGAGATTTGCCAGAGTATCCCGGGAGGATTAGCATGGCCGGAGTATCGACCGTCTTGAGGAAAAACATATATATCCATCATTGATTCTTTATCTATATTCTACCACAGACAACTAAACTAAAATTTTTTTCAAGTAATGAAACTACGACGAGATCTAATATATAGATAAATCAGATGATTGTTCTCGATCATTTTGAATAGATAAAACTATTGTGTCATGATTCTACAGAAGCCATTACATCATTAGTTAGCGATGTATATAAACCCTAAAAGAAGAATGTATTGATACTTATTTGTCTTTGGGCTCACCAACAAGCTAGTAAAGTAACATTATGTAGTACATGAGCTTTGCTAACGCAAATGCATAGGAGGAGATTACACTCTACATTGATGTACCCAAAACTTGCGCTTTTGATGCATGGATGACTTGTATCATTAGTATTGAAATTTGTATAAGTTGTGAAATTTGGATGAAAATGTTTGAATTTAGTAGCTTGCATAATATCCGTACTCCAACATTCTTTTTTCTTTGGCTGCACAAAGAACCGGAACATATGAATAGAAGTACACAAAATGAGTAGTTATACGTTCAAGTCCAGCGTATTTTGATTAACATTCTAAAAGGGGTAATACACCCTTCTGAAGATCGATGATACAGGTCAAACTGAACTGAAGATCCTCGATCAAACTGAAATAAAAGTTTTTGCAGCGTTTCTATCGTTCTCTTCCAAAATAATAGGTTTTCTACTTAAGTTTTAAATGTCCCAATCCATCAAAGAACTCCAAGACAATGAAATGTGAGAGTAATAATAGTAGTAACCCTGTGCTTAAAAAAAAAAGGGACAAAAAACCCTGTGCTTGAATATCTATCCTAGCTAGATGAGTAGCAAGCAAAACTTATCATAAGTGTGGAATTTCTGTCTGCCTACAAAAAGGTGAATGGGCAATGTATAATCGTAAACAAGCAGCAAATTGAAAAGTCTGATCCCCTTTTTGATTCTTGGCTCTATTTTATCGCAACCACTGAAAAGTTTTTTGCGTTGGTTGCATGGCTTAGTGACCTACAATTTCACTTTGGTGAGCATCATGGTCTCTTCCCAATCAGGAACTGTCACTCCTTCCCCCTCGTGAACAATGGTCCTCTGACCGGCGGGGAGCCGACAAAGGCCATCGCTGCATTTTTCATGACAAATATTTGGTTTTTGGACCCCCAATTCATCTGCATACCATATAGCTTATCCGAATCTTAAAAATATAATGGACCACCTTTTATCATACGTACGAAAAATTTGTGTGCTATTAGGGTTTTCAACCTCAGATCTAATCAATGCCGGGAATAAGCTTCTTACAAGAACGACTATTCAATTAAAACACTATCAGTTCTTGATGATGGAATCACGTGTTGAGTTTGTTTTAATTTCTGTGGTTCGTATTGATAATGGAAACACGTTTTCTAACCTATCACTAGCACTTGCTTGCTAAAAGATAGTTTCTAAATATAGATTCACAAACATTATTGTACGTAATAGACTCGTTACATATAGTGAAAATTAGTGACAAATAGTAGTTTATAACAACGTTGCACTATATTAGGAGAAAGTGACGAGGACATTTTGGTGGCACCAAAAAATGTCCCTCGCCTCATATTCACAGCCATGTAAGCTGAGAGCGAAAATCCTTGATTTTTCTTGTTCTCACAACATAATATTCTCCTGTTTGATGGGGCTTGTTATACCAAAAGAGAACGCTTGTTTCTCAAGTCGGAATTTATGAAAAAAAAAAAGAAAAGGAAAGATAATACTCTTCAAGCACTTTTTTTTGTTTTGAGACATTGTTGCTCCCTATCCAACCACCTTTTCCAACATGCTCAACTTTAGTCCAAGATCGTGGCAAGAATGATCCATACAATAGTCTACAAGGCCATGTGATTGCCCCTTACAAAAGCCAAAAATGCAAGTCCTACAAACGTATAAATTATACTAGAGGAAAAGCAGTGATTCACACATTTTGTTCCCACCATGAAAGAGAAGGAATAAATGGGAAAAAAGAACAAAAAGTTTTGCACGGCTGGCGCTTCTTTTTTGTGCTTGTTCTTAATTCCTATTCATTCCTTGTAAACCTCAACTTTTGTAAGAAAAGCAGCGATCCATCTCAATCACTAAGAAAAATCATTTCGTTCCCCCTAAGGAAAAGATGCATTTATGCAAGCTGTAATTCACCATGGACGAGATGAAAATTTGTACGAGGATATTTTCTTGAGCCGGATCGATATGGTTAAATAGGCATGCTAGATTCTTACGATTCCTTTTGTGTTTATGCTTAACGTATGCTCTGTGCATGAATTTTCCAATTGTTATGTAGACGTCTGCAAAAATGGCAATTAGGAGAAAAGAAACCATAATCTTGTAGTATTAGCAAAAGAGTGGGTTAATTATGAACTTGTAATCATTGTCACGATGACAATCCTCCCTGCCCTAAAACTTTCTTTTTCCTTTTTGGAAAAATCCATATTCGCGAAGCATCATCCCCATCTTCATCTCTTGTTGAGTGCCAAAAATTGAACTAATGGTAATTGGGAAAAGAAAAAAAACCATGTCGCTCCTAGCTGATGCAATTTTATTGAAGCTTTTGTTGCAGCTCATGACCAGTGACACTATCAGAACAGCCAGAACATTGATCTATCGATGCACACTCCTAAAAATGTTAACCTCAATCATTGCACAATCTTCAGATTGATGCGATACAACAAGTCTATGGAAAAGTTTAATCTAGATCATAATAATTATAGTGATTGTTGATTTGTAGTAACTGTTGCAGAAATGTCACCATTGCGTGCTGTCAAGTATCAAACATCACATATCTTGATATTTAAATCGAAGAATGGTATCATCTATTTGCGCAATGATATCATCAAGCAACGTCCTCTAGGTGCGAACTATTCTCTACTATACTACTACTATATACGAGGATGAAATGTTCGATAAATTTCATTGGATATGCAAAAAGTGAGTACTTTATAAAGCTATTCTTGATTGGAATAATATTGTTTTTTTGCCTCTGATTAGTGAAAGTAGAGGTCGTCTGTTTGGCTATGAAGGGAATTTTAAGCCAGATCACAACCAAAAAAGAATGACACCTCGATCATTAATTAGGTCCATTCCCAACTTTTGCTATAACATAATGGGATTAAACGCAATTACGGAAGATATTGAGAGAATAAAGGCCAAAGGGCGTGCAACAAAACATTCGGAATGAAGTATCAATTCCATTTAGAAAAAACAAATAAGGAGAATATAGGTTGATATTATTCCATATAATGATCTCCATGGATAATGACTGCATGAATGCATCAACGTAACTCAACATCAAGATAAAAGTGGGATGTGCAGAAGTTACGTATTGAAGTTATTGTGTGCTCATTGTTTTACACTTGGAGTGCTAAAGAATTAGTGGGGTTGGAATTTAATCTAACTAAATTCTCATTCATCTCTTTGGTTTTCTTTGAAATATGTGTTTATAATAACCTAATCAAACTTACTAACTTACCCTGTAAGATTGCCTTTTCAATTTGTTTCAATCTCGATTTTGTAAGGTAAAGAAAAAAAAATCGGTATTCTACCAAATCTCTTATATGTTGACTTAACTCAAGACGTGTTAATGATATTGGATTAAAATCTATGTGCTAATAAAGGGACTTGAACCTTAAAATTTGATATCCTCCTAACTCGACATTAGTTTTTTACTTACAAATGAGTGAATACAAATATGGGTCTTTTTTCCCCTAGAAAGGAAAATAATAAAGTTGTTAAAAATAAGCCTTATTAAGTTTATTTGGTCAACAATAACATCAAGAAGCGCATCTGGTGTAGTGGTATCATAGTACCCTCCCACGGTACTGACCGGGGTTCGATTCCCCGGATGCGCAATTGTTGTCTCCATTTTTTGGGCCTTAAAGAAAATCTTCACCTTGGTTCTGTGGTTGTAATTTTACTTCCAATATTCTGTTCCTTTCGTGTCTGAATCTATATCCAGCTGTTTCCCTCGATTTTTTCCAGGCATTCTGAGGCTTCAGCACGAGATATAGCAGTAACAGTCTTGGCATCTAGATTGCAGAATTAACTATTCTTTCGTGCTAAAAAGCTTAATTTTGCAAAATTATAATGCAATACCTTGGCCTTTCAACCACTAAACGTTTCCAAATTACAGTTAAATAACATACAAAGGAACACAAAAATGCGGAAGAAAGCATTAAAATGACACATTAGCAACATTACCAGAAGAAAACCAAAGTGGCCCAGCCGTTGTTGAAGTACTCAGTAACGGAACAAATCAAGCGGCTCATTTGTTCTATAGGTGTTGGCTTAAGAAGCCTGTGGCCCTTGGCAAAACTTCAGGCATTAGCTTTTGTGCACTACACAGAACCTGCAACGCTCTAGTTGATGTGCCCAACGGTTAGCATCCTCTAACTCATTCCAGATGCTTCCCAAGTCCCAACCATGGTTCAAAGTCGTGGTCGCGGCTGCGGTCGCGGCCCAGACTGTTCCACATCGGTCTGGGTATATCGGTTGTGGTCTCGGCGAGACACGAGTTTTTGAAATATTTAATATTCTAAAAATTATAAAAATATGATAAACAAAAATAATTAAAAAATTAGTAAAAATAATAAAAATTCGAGTTGATTCGGAGTGATTCAGTGTGATTCGGACGTTTCAATCCTTCACGGTGACGTCTCAGTGAGTCAAGTATCTCGGAATCGTATTGTCCCGGTATTGTATCGAGAAGGCTCGAGACAGTGATGACTCGGCAGAGTAGAGTCGTCTCGGACTCAGCCGAGTCTTTGAACCATGGTCCCAACCACTTTCACCTCGTTAGGAAGAAAAATCTAAGTAACAAATAGGGCAGAAAAATGGTGTGTCTAGTTGGCTAAGGATTGGGATGCAATCTATAAATGCACCAGTGGAAGAATACGCAGGTAAGAACTTGGTGCAGGAGAGAAAGTACAGAATGTTTAAGCTATCTAAAGCAGCTCCATTTGCAATGGAGAAATGTGATCTGCTCTTTTTCAAGTAAATGTAGCAGGCAACAAAAAACAAAGACACCTTAGCAGTGATTATCAATGAGTGTGTTTGGATAGTAAATTATTTGGGATAATTTTTTGCAAAAAAATACTACTGCAACATTTTTTTTTTTTATGTGATTTATGTTCCATCCTCTTTTGGCTATTCCCAGGAAGAAAACAACCAACAAAGCCTACAACGGAAAGGAGTTATATGAGAACGACTGCAGATTTTGAAGAAACATCCAGAGATCCATTTTGCACAAAACAAGTGTTTCCTAGAAGAGCCAACGAACAGCAGTTCAATTACCGAAATGATACTCCTAAAACAGAACAACATCAAACAGCAAGTAGCAAGAAGTACTATTGTTATGTTTCTTTCTTCTTTTCATGTTACATCCGCAAACCAACCTTTTGTCCTTGTATTATTCCACTTCTCCCTGTCAACACAAAGGCCTGTTGTCAGCAAAGCAGGGATATCAGGCAGTGAAGTTGGTGAACCAGACAAGAGGATTAGAACCCAAGGACTCTAGGAGAGCCTCATACACAGAAAATTAGCAATAGCATATTGAAGATATGCAGAAGCATTTTTCTAAGCTATAAGTGCAGATCTTTTAAGGTCAATTACGGCTTTTCTGCTTTTCCCAGAAATCTAGGACGAATTTTGTAACCATTTGCCACTACTTGCGAAATGGAATGGTAAAACCTCAATTAACTTTGATTTATCTTGGTGACTAAAATCAGTGGAGAACATTTAGGAATACGAAACTAAACAACTCTTTTTAAGATATGAACTATCAAGTAAATGCTTGAACTATCTCATAACATCAAGAGAATGATTACCAAAGCATCAGTAATCATTTCAAAACCAGCATAGAAACAAGAAAAATATATCAGCAAAGGAAAAATTCGACAATCAATCCAGGCATTGCCAAGCGCTGATTTGACAATGGTTTGTTGACGGCGCAGAGATAACAAAAACTTGTTTCAACTTTAACTCGAGTGGGAGAGCACCTTCTCATTTCCGTCAACATACAACGATCAAGAACCATAAAATGAAGCGAGAAAGCTAGCCCCTACACAGCTACACTTTGATGGTATGGCCGTGCTTGCTTTGGTTAATTATGACTCAAAGCATAGACAGATCATTACCAACATTTAACAAGAGTTCATAGTCAACTTCTAAGCTAACTAAAGTTTATGTAATCAGCTAGCAAGAATTCTGATCATAACTCTACAAGAACAACGATATAAAAAAAAAAAAAATCAATCATCGACCTTAACTAGAACACAGTTCAACATTACTCTAAACATCCCAAAGCCATATTTCATCCCTTTTACATAAATCTCATCTTTTACTTTAGAAACATTACAGCAAAACCCGAAAAAAAAAAGAGATTAGAATTATCCTGATTTTCAAAGCTCATCTTCCATCCTCAAATACTCCCCGATATCAGCCTGATGAATGACAACAATGCCATTGGGATCCATCTTCCTACAATCTTGGGTGCTCTTGGCCGCAACCCCAAATCCAAGGGGCATATCCGACATAGAAAAGACCACCACCCCATCATTAGGATTGATATTCTCCGTAATCCTCCCTAGCCCTCCTTTCAAAACATTATTTCCGTACAAAAAACTCATTTCGGAGGTGGGTTTTAGCCAAACTTTATGCTTAGCATTGGCAGCCAACAAGTTCAGGCTCTGGATGGTCAACTGAAATTTGCCCGTTTTCGTAAATTTCCCGATCTGGGTTCCGAGGGAAACTAGATTTTCACGCTTTATATTCGTTGCTCGCTTGACCAATGATTCGGAGACGTAGTAGACCCGGTTCTTTTGGAGACGGAAGCAGTAGCGGCCGGGATTTGGATCGGGGCCTTCGTGAGATGGGTTCTCCACGATGTTCTTGAGGTTGCTGCCGACGAATTTGAAGAGCTTTTCGAAGACTTGGGTGGTTTCGTTCTCGTCCAGCGGCCTCATCGCTTGCTCTCTTGGCAGTCGGCACTGATTAGCGTTTTCTACATTTTTCTGCGGGGTGGGTTTTGACATTAGGTTTAGGGATAATTTCAGAAACCTCGCTTGAGGTTTCTGATAATTTCACTGCCATCCTCTGAAGTTTTAGAAATACCACTTACCTCCCCTATAAGCTATTTAGGGCCTAATGTTTACCTCATAGATGGTCAAATGACTTTACTATCCTTACAATTTAGAAAATATTAGGTATTCATATGGAGAGAAACAATTTAGTCACTTTTACTAAATTAACCATGATTTTGAATATAAAAAAAATTTAAAATCTTGAATACTAAATTTTATAACGATAATTGTTAATATTTTAAAAGTCTTTTTCTATATATTAGTAGTTTTTGTAATTTCTTTCTCCTAAAAAAAAATTTAAAATTCATATTTAAATATTATTATTTCATAAATTTTTCATAAGAATAATAAGATGAATATGAAAATACACAAAAAGAAGGTAAAGTATTAAAATATGTTTACAATTAGATTTTATTAAGTTATAGATAAAATGTAACTGTACATAATCTATTATTTCCTTTCTTTTCCAAAATATTTGATTTTTTTTCTTTTCTTTGCATAAGTAATCCAAACAAGATGGTTAGAAAAAAAATTTTCTACTTTGATTTATTTGCTTTTCCATCAAAATCACATCCTTGTATTAATCCAAACATTGCTTCAGAGATGGTTTTTTTCTTTAATTACAAATGATGGAAATTTGTTGTTAATCATATGAAATAATAGACCTCGTAAGTTAAAGAAATAATTCAAAAAAACATAACACATTTTAGCATATTTTATTTTTTTTATCATTAGCCATCTATATCTTTTGTCATTAGCCATCTATTGTGATGTTTTTTTTCTTAAAAAGGCCATACTTTGTCTTATTCAATTCCTTTTCAAAATCTTTCAAATTTTGATACTAATAGCTAGTTTGAATGTTTAGGTTAGAAAAGAAAAGATCGAAAATGTTAAGTTATGAAAGAAAAGAAAAGAAGAGAAAGGAAAAAATGAGATTTTAATATTGTTTGAAAGTTACGGTAGGAAAAACGATGATTTTGGATATATATATATATGTCAATAAAAATTTGTTCAGTACAATTTGAGGACAAAATTGGCATTTAAAAAAATTTTATTAGGTATTCTCAGCTTTTTTGATGTTTTTGGTAGCCATAATAGTAGGAGTTCATTCGTTCAAATCAGACGCTTTCTATCCTTTTTTGCCCCTCAAAAACTTCCAAACACTAGAAAAATTGTCTTTTCTGTCACCTTCTTTTCTTTTCTCATCAAATCACAACTCCCAAACTAGTTATACGAGTTTAGAATTTTTTTCGCGTAAATCTTGATTCCAAATTAACAAGTTTTCCTTTCCCATACTTTGATTTTGTTTTTTTATGCAGTACTATAACAAATAGTTATTGTTACTAAATTCTATTACACTCATGCTAGAGTTTAGTCTTTATTATTTATTTTTAACTAATACTTCCTTTTGATAACCAACTAATAATAGTTTAAGGGGTATTTTTGGTATGAAATATTCTTCTTACTCTTGAAATCATTTTTTTATTGTTGATTTTTTTGAATTGGGCTAATTTATCATAAGAACATTAATTTTAAGAGAGGTCAATGATATTTTAAAAACTTCAGAGGAGGACAATGAATCTGTTATAAAACTCAGGGGTGGTTTCTGAAATTATCCCTAAACCCTAATGTCATAAACCCACCCTGCAGACATGAAGTATGGTGGGTCGGGGCCTCGGGGGACAGGAAAAACGAGGTACCCGAAACTTTAGGAAGCAAATATGGGCTTCAAGCCCAAAACAGGATAAAATGTACAATATCAATATATCATGGGAATAACTTGTAAGACCAGATTTTTAAAATAATTATTTTGGTCCACATTTTGTTTGTAAATTTTGGAAAAAAATAAGTTCAAAAAATAGGAATCGAAAATGATGCATCTACAAGTTTTAATATAGGGCTTTCCCTAGTTGTCTATATCTTATGTATACCTGGCAATTGGACTGGTTTTGGGCTGGTTTATATTGGGTTTTTATTTAAATGGATTATATCCAATTCGCTCAACTTAAATTTAGGTTAATTTTGGATTGAGTCATATTGGATCATCACAAAACCATGACCCAATATATTAATTTAATAGATTTTGATACATAAACTCTCTCAAATATATTTTCACATACAACAAAAAAATTTCACACACATAAACACATTTTTATATAGATAGACATATTTTCACGCACTAAAACACTCACGATACAAACACACGCTCAATTCTTAAATTCATTTGAAATACATTAGTGTGTTTGGATAGTAAATTATTTGAGATAATTTTGTGAAAAAAATACTGTAACATTTTTTTGATGTGATGTATGTGACATAGAAAGGTGATTAAAAAATGTTTAGATGATACAAGCAAATCAGTGTGTGTAAATAAGGTGTAAATAATATGCATTTCAAACACACTATTTTTACGCATACAAACACACTAAAATACATCCTAATATACTTTTACAAACACACGCACATACTAACTGTTTAAACTCTAAAAAGATTAGTGAAATTGTTAGCAATCTCATCTCAGGAGAGGTTTCTGGAATTACGCCATATAAAAACGATGGCAAATTGGACCAAAAGCAGTAGCATAGCCTGCTTCCATACATTGACCGCTTCCAAACTTTGAAAATTTGTTTCTTTTTTTCCCTTTTTTTTTTAAGAATATACGGGACCAATTCCCCCGCAATGACAGTAGTACTTCGTAAAAACAGGAAACGAGTAGACATTAATTAATTATTTGGCTACGAAATACTAGATTTAGCAACTAACAAACAAATAATAAGAAACTAGATTTAAATTCTACAGGTCGACAACTTCCTAATGACCTTCATTGAGCAAAAAAATTAATTTGTTTATTTTTTTTTTTAACTTAAGTTGGATAATGGGTGCCCAACACAAATATCCAAACCGCCCAAAATATATGTGGGCTTTTATTATCCAACCCAAATTTGACCCAACACCCAATTTACCCAACCCAATCTCTCAAATTAGTGGGTGAGTTGGGTGGGTTATTGGGTTTTGGGCATAATTGCCAGCTTTAATCTTATGCATCATTAGGATGCACCAATCTCTCCACAATAGCAAGGAAATGAAGGAAGTACTCTACAACAATTCCTGTATGGCCAATTAATTTGGCGATACTCCTTATTGAAAGCTTTTTCTACAGCAGGGCAAAGTACCCAAGAAGCAATGAAACAGAACATATTCAACTGGAACAGAGTTGATGCAATTTTATTTCTTCTTGTTGAGGTTAAAATCCATTTACTTAATTGACTCCAACATCACATGAGCAAAGCAGCAGTCCCGCAGCTATTATGTAATTGGCACAACCATGAATCAACCAAGAAGTCTTTCAAAGTTTGAGACATTCCATAACTTTGATTGAAGCTGGCCTTGAAGAAATATCCTCCTACCAAGCATTCAAGCACGGACGAGAAGTTAGAGCAGTTGCATGGGGAGTAAACAAGGTACAGTATATGATGTAAATCAGCCAAGGTGTAGCAGTCTCCACCGCCCCTCATGGGTAGTTCGATTGGTCACAGTACGCCTCCTAAGGAGCTGTTGTCTAGTACCCGTCAGGATTCGAGTCCCATGGTTAATGTGTTTGGGGGGATGGGGCGTCTCCTCTCGGGCCGGTGGGGGATTAGTCGGATCCGGTTTACCCGATGGCCCGGATACCCCCTCCGTTAGACAAAAAAAAAAAAGTAGCAGTCTCCACCAAGGTACTTGCAATTCTTGAGCTTTGTTCGTATACATTAAGCATATCGAAAACTCCCTCAGTGCAGTGAAGAGATGCTAATTGCAGTGTTGGGCTCTTTTTTAACTTTTTTTTTCCCTAAAAAGTCTAGCAATGGAACAGAATTTACCGTAAATTGCCAATTAACCTATCACCGAAGGGAAATCTGTAGTATGATCTTGCATGCAGAATGAAAATCAAAGCTCATTTGGTCGAATTTAGTTAGGAAGGAAACAGCTTAAAGATCCCATCGAAGAGAATGAAGTCACCAACTTCAAATGCTGGTAACAAACCAAAGGGCTGAATGAACAATCAAAGCATGTCTTTGTTAGTACACTTTTTCATTTGTGGGCTCGTGCTCGAATAATAAATCTATAAACGTACACTTGGGATTTAAGCATGAAAAAAGAAAAAAGAAGAAAAAGAATCAAACAGAAGCAGGAGAGAAATGCTAATTAGTCAATTGCTCACGTTCAGTGACTGAAATGGTTCTTTCTTATGAGCAGAAGCAGCTAAATCGATTGGCACAATCTCGAATTGGAGACCTTTCTCAAGCAGACAGAGCAAAACTCTGGTTGACATAGGGACTCCATGAACCTTCGTCGCGATGAAAAATGGTTAATTAGATCAAGAAACAAATCAACAGGGAATGACAACTAAAACTGCTGTAATCCTAATTAAAATAAAGCTGGGAAATGTTGAAAATATAGCTGAAGGAGAATGAATCAACGGACGTCTCTCCTGCCTAAATCTCATGTGGCACAAGCCTCACTTTGTCCTTAGTTGTCACTGGTTACTGAATGATTGCTGGCATTACATCATTCTCCACCCTCCTTAGTTGCCAAAAATAATTAAAATCACATCGCCAAAAAGTCAAGAAACAAAGAGCACAAGTTAAAGGGGATTATTCATTTGGCTGATTCTACAGCAGTCGGTCTGCGATATAGAGTGTTGATTTATTATAGATTGTGTGATTTGTAGTAAATTGTGAGTCAGGTCTACGATATATATATAGGAGATCTGTGGTTTATTGAAAAACTCGAATACAAGCTGCCATGATTTCCTCTTCTTGACTGCAACTCCAAGGTTTATTGTTATAGCCATCTGTTTTACAGCTAAGTATTTGGATACCGTTTGATATAATCTGCTTCCTACCCGGAAAAGCCATATATTGTATGCCTCCTAGTAGCTTGTAAAAGGGCACCAAACATCATAACTAGGCTTTGAATTTGATCTTGTTTGCCGCGTAAAGGCAGGAGGAACAAAAACAATAATGTGGAATATGAAGAAGGCAAATATTAATTGAAGCCACCAAGCTCGACTGGTATGTGCCTAGTTTTGGATTTTTTTTTTCTTCTTTCCTAAGAGGGGATGTTATCTATCCTTAGGGAAGGTCGAAAGTACCACAAAGTGTTTGGTAATAAACCATCAAAATTCGAACCTCAAACTTGGTCTTCGTAAGCCGAACTTAGAAGTATTCTAGGATGCTTGAGAGTAATAAATCCGAAATCTACTTGTTTATATCCTAGACATTTTATGCAATACATTTCCCGTATGAACTACTGCCTCCGTCCCAATTTTATAGGTTTGTTTTCCTTTTCATTCATCCCAAATTATAGTCCATTTTTCGATTAAAAAATATAGTTAATATATAACTTTTCTAAAATGCCCATATTTAACGTAGGTTATTATTGAATATAACTAACTTATTTAATATAAAGCTAATTAATCATACTTCATTTAGTGTAAGTATATTTTAAGAAGATAGTAAACTGGATTTATTCTTCAAACAAAGTTAACTAACTTTTCTTAAAATAAAAAATAAAAAAACTAAACCTATCACAGTGAGACATAAAGCAATAATATGTTGGAGCACCTATTTCACAAGAAGACAAAAGAAAGAGAAAAGGAAATAACAGAACAAGTATACTCACTTATGAATTGAATTGTTTTCTTTGACAAAAAAAAAAGAGTTAAATTGTTATTTTTTGAAGTTTTTATAAAAAAAATGTATCATAACAATTTGATGCATGCAAAGCAAAGGGATGATTGAAAAATATTTTCACGGAAAACAAGAAATCTTTTTTATAGAAATATGGCAGTCCAAACAATGCTAATTAATTCTGACACCGTTAATGAATTTTTTTATATAATACATCATTAATGAATTCAATAGAGTTCTCGTACGTTTCACGTAAAGTCACATCATTAATGTCGTCAGTTTAGAGCTAATGGAAAAAAAAATCTTTTGTTGACCCATTCACGATGACAATTGAGGATGATAGCGAGAGCTAAACTAGTGAAGGTCTACTCAATTAAATTGGTGACCAAAGTTTGGTGCCTACAGAATATTCGACATTTTTTGGTCAGCTATCAATTTCAATGGCGCAATTTCTTGAAGCTTATGATTTATGAACTCACCAGTTGCAAGTTGAAATATCGATGCCGATTTTGCTAGACTGACAATATATCTCAGAATTTAGGCAAATTTTACAAATTTTACAAATGGCATAATACTCGAAAACTTTTCATTCATCAAAATGAAAAGTGAAGGTAAAAGTTAACATCTAAAACGTAAAAAAAGAAAATTTTCCGGCATCCTCGTGAAAGTCAATTACCCAAAAGCACCAACATAAAAGTGGGGGAAAAAAAAAAAGAAAGAAAATTAACAAAGAAATGACTGCTGCTCAGAAATCAAATCCACCATCAGAAAATCCGGCGTCGTATCCAGAATCATAAGCCGAAGCATCCGAAATTGCATCTCCGATCAACAATCCCCCCAGAGCTCCACCCAACAACCCGGCTCCCAATCCCATACCAAACTTATTCTTCTTAGGCGGCTGTTGAACGGGTGGAGCATATCCATACCCGGCCTGAGGCGGCGGGTATCCATATCCAGCTGGTGGAGGTTGCGGCGGGTACCCACCGTATGGCTGCGGAGGTGGGTATCCATACCCGTATCCTGCAGGCGGTGGCGGAGGATACCCAGCAGCTGCGGGTGCAGGATATCCCGTTGGTGGCGGTGCATATCCTGATGATGCCCCTTCCTTAGGTGGCGGATAAGGTTGCGCAGCCGCTCCTGAAGCCGCAGCCGGAGGAGGATAATAACTTGGCGGCGGATACGGTGAACTCGTTCCCACCGGAGCAGGGTAGGCCGTCACCGGCGCGTGATCGGCCTTAACAGTAGCAGCGTACGCCGTAGCCGGCGCATGATCGGCCTTAACAGTAGCCGGGTACGCCGTCGCGGACGCATGATCGGCCTTAAAAGTCGCCGGCCCAGAAATTTTGTCCACAAATTTATACGAAAAAGTGAGCTGACCTTTGGGTTTCCCACTGGGTTTTCTCACTTGATAGCTCACAAACTGTTGCTTCCCGTCAGCAGCTGCTCCGCCGGCAGATTCAAGAAGCTCTTTCATCGGAACGTGCACTTCTCCGATATCTTTATCCCCGAGAGCCCTTTCACAGCGGAGCTGGAAAACGAGAGTCAACCGGTTCTGGCGCGCCGCAGTTTCATCGACGGTGAACTTGATGGGAAAGTTCCAGGATGGGCTAGTGTCGCCGTCGTGGTCAACTGGGGTTTTAGTCTTCTGCTTGGCTTTGTCGCCGCCGCCGGAGATTGAAACGACGACATAAACGTCCATCTTGGTTATGAGATTGACTTTGTTGAGATCCTTTGCAGATAACTGATTGATCTCTAACGTTCGATACTCCATTTTGTGACGATCGGAATTTCAAGAAAGCCAATTGACTAGAGACGGAGAGAGAATTGCGAAGATGAAGAGGTAAGTAATACTTAAATGGTCTAGTATAGTTTTTTTTTTCGGAAATTTTAGAATGGGACAATATTCGGTGAGTTTCGATATGTGTGTGCGTTGCATTTTCCTATACATATATGTGCGCGCGCGCGCGCGTAAGAAATAAACAGCGCGTTAAGGAAAGGGTGGAGGAGTCGCAGTCAACGCTGACAAGTTGTGTGAAGGGTGACCGCACCCGGTGGCTTCCTCAACCACAGTAACCACGGTCTATATGGGACTATGGGTCTGACTGTAGCCGTGGTTAAGGGTACTTTCGTCATTTCATAATTTTAAATTGGAAATTTTCAACATTTTATTTTGAGAGAGAATATTGGAAATGAAGATACAAGCATACAACCGTTATCTTTTTTCTTTTCTTTTCTTTTCTTTTCAAGTTCATTCATATATTGGGTCTTCATTTTAGGACAATGACGAAGATACAATTGGGACAATTGCCCCCACTACTGATCCCATCAAAATATATGATTTACATATACAAATTAATATTATTGTCCCATAATTACATATATTTTCCCCACTACCCTTCAATAAGATATTTAGTTAATTGTTTTTTTTTTTGTTTATCACTTTGTCCATACTATAAGTAAATTGATTATAAATAATGGCACTTCTCATAGCTAAATAAAAAACAAAGACTCAACTTTAACTTTATTCTTCTTTTCCTTTTTTTTAAAATTGCTCTCTACACACAAATCCATTCGAAAAGTTGTCATAATTTTTATTTCTTCACACATCGAAATTCACAAAAGTTACTAGTTCTCTCATTATTTTACTTTTATAAATAGAGAAAATTTATTGCGAATTTGATAGATAAAATTCATTATGGATCTAATTTTGAAAGCCGGCTCGGCTCGTGTTTTAGGGGAAAGCAATTTGCCTTTTTTTTTTAAGGGGAAGGAGTGATTTAGAGTGTATTTGATAAAATTAAAATCTGAAATATGAATTTATTAATTTATTAAATTATTAAATACTAAATCTAATACATTTGAATGTATGTTATATTAAATTATAAGTGAATAGTTTATTATTTATTTTTTAGAGTAAAGTTTACTTAAGAAATTTGGTGTCACATAATTAATTCAAATATTCAATTTTTTATTATCAAATGCGTCTAAATATGTTAAAATATGAATTTATTAATTTTAAGTCTTGAATTAGATTATTAAACAGGATTTAGTGGCAACGAGATTCCCATGCTTGGCAGTGTTGTAGTTCAATGCAAAAGCACAAGTTGCTCCATTAATTTAACTTGGATTCCTGATTCCATTCCTCTTCTTTTGAACATAGACCCAGAAAAATGGGCCCAAGATGTGAAGTAATTAACCAGTTCAATTTAGAAAAAAATCAAAATCAAGTTATCGTTGGTTATTAATTTATCTCTTTCAAAGCAGTTGACTTTCTCCAATCCTCTGGAAGCACATCTCGTTCCACAGAATTCCGCTGACAGCCTGGTTGATAATCCAAGCAACCAATGGCTTCAAATTTCAACCCAAGAGGTTTTCTTTTTCTTTTTCCCTTTTATTTTATTTTATTTTTTGTGGGCAGAGAACGCGATAGTTTTTTTTTTCTTTTTTAACACGGATAAGAAGAATGCAATAGTTTTGAATAGTCAGCTCGCTCTACCAAGTCTAAAAATATGCCACTGTTGGTTAGCCTGCCTAAATACATTATTGTCAATTTTGATAAGGATTCTTCACGCACACAAAAATATTAATTACTCGAAATTGGTACAATAATCGCCTTGTTTCTTTTTATTCTTATACGTGGCTAGGGTGAGGAAGGAATTCTTTGATTGCAATTTTCTAGAGTTTTTTTGTAAAAAATATACTGTAGCAATTTGATATATGTGAGGTAAAACGTGATTGAAAAATGTATTCACGAAAAACGTAGAAATTTTTTAGTAGAAAATCCCTTTCCAAACAAGGCCTTTCTTTTTCATTTTCTTCAATAAAAGCTAGATGCTACTATATAATTTGAATAACAAACAACTCTGATTTGAACACCATTTTCATGCTCAATTAGAAACTAAAACAAAAATTACATAATAGTGCTTAGGGTCAACTTAGTTGGATTAAAGCCTAAACATCTTCGGTGTCTTTTGTAGTCCTTTGACTTGTCCCCTCTATCAAAATCAAAATCAAAATCTTTTAGGGGAACCCTTCTAACTGGTTAACAACTTGTGAATAGTGCCATATGCAAATGACATGACTCGTTGATAAGCAGCACAAACTTGCAAGTTATACCAAGAAAAGGGTGCAAAAACTACTTAGGGTGCGTTTTGAAGATTTGAAATATCGATTGTTTGGATTGCATTTTCTTGGATTTTTTGTAGAAAAATTACTGTAGCGATTTGATGTATGTGAGGAAAAAAGGTAATAGGAAAATGTGATCACGGAAAAAGACGCAATTTTTCGGCTAAAAATGGCTGTCCAAACGGAGCATTGAAATTCTAACATTTGAGTGCATTTTGCATTAAATAATAAGTTAAATAATAAATAAACAGTTTATCACTTATTTTTTTAGAATAAATCTTGCCTAGACAATTAAGATATTCTATTTTTTATTAGTAAACCGTATAAATATGTTAAGATCTAAATTTATTAAATTTAAATATTGAATTGAATTATTGAACAATGCCTTAGTTGAGAAGGGTATAAAGCAACGACAACAATTAATTAGGGAAGATTCCAATAGGCAGGGGGCGGGTGTGTGCCTCGTCAACTCAATACAAAAATCTTCTCCAGACATTTGTGGAAGTTTGAACAATTCTTTGTTGATTGAGCATTCGTGTCTGTTTAGGTATGACAGGAACCCGAGTAGAAAAGCTTCCACGATATGACTTGACTGGCCAACCACGAACTCTGTTCGATTTTTTTTTTTTTCTTTTCTTTCCCTTTTCTTCTTGATGCTTTCCACGGATCATTTTAAAGTTTTCAAAGTCTATACTACAGTACAATAATTTCTGGAATCAACTTGGGACTTTACTTTACAGAATCTCAAACGGAAAAGAACTTGGTGGGGGGAATGTGGAAATAATTCCCCCATTTGCCCATTCCACACGGAAGAAAAAAATTTGAAAGCAAAAGGCATTTCTCTGACTTTGAAATAGGGAAGGCATGTGTATTTTACAAAACATGAGGGGCAGTTCCTGAAATTATGGCAAACCCCGGGGTAGCCTTATGCGTCTAATCAAAAGGAGAACAACTTCCGTCCAACTGCTGCACCAGATTATGCAGCCCAGAAAGGGAACTGCCTGATTCGTATAACAAAGAAAAGGAGCAACTGAAATTCTGTCAAACTCTGATAATAAATAAAGCTTGATCAAACTTGTCGAAAAGCTAATCTAATATCATGAGCGAGGAGATGCTTGGAAAACTGGAAGGCAAATCTCCTCCTCAAACTTCCTTGCCTTTTCATCACTGTATCCTGTTTCTTTTTTATATGTATAGGTAACTGAAAATATAAAGCCCTGCTTCCTAAATCCTAATGTGTAGGAAAACATTTGCCTTCCATTTGCAGAGCCAGAAACAAGGCTTACCGCTTTGGAATGTAAACCAAGAAAACTTTGGCTCAGCCTTTATTCGAGATTGACTCCAGTAAACAAAGAGTTCCTAATAAAGAAATTACCGCATAGCATCTGCCGAATGAAGTCAGATGGCAATTGGTATCTGATAACTAGGTGTAAGCCATTGACTCAGATGAGGGCATGAAGCCGCCCAGAATTTTACTGCAACTTGTTAAAAGATTAATCAACTGATGGGGACTGTTGGCGCTGGTAGTGCCCTGATGCTTGTGGTTCTTCATTGTGTCAAATTGGCAAGGTTTCTTCTCAATGGCATCAACATGGTGATTTATCCCAATTTGTTCAGTAGTAGATGGGGCGGTGGAAATAAGAGGACATGCAGAAGGTGATGATAAAGGAAGTATATTCTGGGATGTATCAGAATAATCTTCAGCACTTAGAGAAAAATGTTCTGGAAAAGCACTTGGGCTGATGGATCCCTCCTCCTGGCAGCCTTCCAAGATATTCTCAGGGTTCACGGGCAACTGCCGGAGTGCTGGCTTCATTTCATTAGAAAATATGTAACTGCTCAAAGATGTCTGTGATTGAATCTCCTCATGAGCCTCTTCCACATGATGATTCATTGTTTCACCTGATTTGTACAACTCAGAGGCTCCTAAACTAAAGGCTTGTAGATGGTAATTGACCTCGGAGCTAAAAAGTGTTCTATTTTGGATTGCATAACGATATGCTGCCTCTGCATTAGTTTTATACAGGAAACCAATTTGGCATGCTGAAGATTTCCAACAAATGCCGAGGGAAGATTCATCCATCGGACCAAAACATGCAAATTTATCCTTTAGCTCTGAAATTGAAGGCAGCATGGCTTGAGGAGGAAAAGTAATAATTAGCATTGTTGGTTCAGCATAATTGCAGAGAAAATGTGTCTCCATTTCAAAATCCTTTTCAAATTTGATTGAAGAGGCTGCTATTATCTGTCCACCTTGGAGCTCCAAGACCTTCTGATTAGCACCAATCCTAGCCAAGGACTTAATTCTGTTCAGCCTTGTTATTTTCTTCTTGCTAAAATTTTCATGGCGACCAGAAATGTTGCCAGCATCTGGAGCACCCTGGGGTCTGAGCTGTTTCTCCGATTGTGTATAACATGTTCCTTCCGAAACAGAACATATAGATCTCTCAAATCCTATCTCCATTTCATGCTCCCCAGAAGTCTGGCCAGAGAAACAGCCCCAAGATACATTCACCTCACATAAGGGTAGAAGAATATCATCACTCTTCTGCAGATAATTGTCTCCAGCAGCCCGTGTCAATATTCTTTTTTCCTGGGCTTCGGCAACTAGGAGACTACCCAATGGAGCTGCAAAATCCATTGGCAACATCAAAACATAGAAATAGGAAATAGCAGCAGATTCAACATCCATCCTTAAGAAAAAAAAAAGGCGTCCAATATTGACAGGTAAGACTGCGGCGAAAGAAACCTAATTTTGTCTATTTATCAACCAATTCATATCCAGTATAGTAAGAATAGTTCATTTAAAGATTAAAGTCCATCAAGAGAGCATTAAGCAAGTGAATCTGAAGATATATAGAGGAATAACAATAGTGCTCAGAAGTGAATAAAAAGCCATAGCTGAAAGTGGCTATTGGTTTATTAGGATAATCTTTTTTTCCCAGCTTCAAACTACGAACTCGCCGAAGCATTGCCTGGAGCGATTGTTTTATAGAAAAATTAGATTACTCTGGACAAAAGATATATCTGGGCATTTGCTAACAGAAGTAAAAAGGTTTTGAAGCACAAAATTCTGGCTAATACCCTGCGGAGCATTATCCATGCCTGCAGGAGATTCAGAGCTTCTCTGCTGCACCTCAAAAACCTCAGAAAAGGTTTTATCAAACTTGTCCTGTCTTGCTCTCTGATAAGCAAGAGCCCTGGTTAAATTCTTCATCCAGAAAAGATTCTGCCGCTTAACTGTCGGACTCAACGCCAACTGCTTTAAAAATGAAAGTGCGTCATCTGGCTGGAAATCTTCCCTGGCCTTCTGAATCTGTTTGGCTGAATATATAACTCCAGGACTATAGCCACTGACATTGACTTCAAAATATCCTCTAACTTTTGAGGGAAAGAAATTTGCAGGGATTCGGCAATGACAAGCCAAGCCCAGTACAGCTCTTCTTTTGATCTCTTTCTTAGCCTCTTTGACAGCAGTCAAAAACAACGGGGCATTTGATTGCTTTGATTTCTCGGCATAGTGTTTTTCGAAGGGAATGAGGTCCTCAGGACGAAGCCAACCATAGGTGTAGTCCCCATAAAATGCAACAAGTACACATCCCTCCCTCTTAGTACTGAAAACTGAAGTAATTGCTAGTGCTTGATTGAAAATTTGCCCTGGCCACCATGGATGCGATTGTATCTTTCCCCAAACCAAATCTCCAAAATCAAATCGATTGAAATGTTCTTCAGTTCTTCGTTGTCCTAATTTTGCAAGCATCTCAACTGCCGTTCCTTCATCCAACAAAAGATCCAACTGATCAAAGGCTTGTGCATTGGCATACGAGTTGCTGACATCCTGGTAGTAATTTTTCCCTGTTTCTGTTTCTTCTTCTGTAACTTCAGCTAAGGATGTCAACTTGAAATTTTCCACTGCAACAGCATTTGCCTGTACCGAGTTCTCCAGATTTACAGAAAACCGGCGCTTACGACAACGAGAACTGGATTTCCTTAATCCAGCATTTGCTGATTTATCATCTTTAGCAACCACAATGTTGCTGCAAGCACCACGGGCTTTGCGAGTCAAAGCTCTAAGCTTAACTCTACTATACAAATCCATCAAATCAAGATCAACATTTGCAGTATCTCCACAAGCCATTACAAAGTTATGTACTCTACATATGCTCTTAAACTTGGCTCCCAGGTTCTAACCAAAAAAGTTTACTGGTTGAAAAGTGTTTGTCCACTCAAAACCTGCTTTAAATGGACACCAAATTGTACATTTAGTACCACGGCTTATCAATGGATAACATATTAAGAATCACAATCTGGAAAAAGACTCAACGATTACAAGGTAACATTTGCTTAGTAATTCTTTAACTCTTATGGGCCTCTTATGGATTCAAGTTCGACAAAAGAATAAGAACTCAGGGAAAAAAAAAATAATTGCCCACACAAAACAGGAAAACTAAGTATAATGAGAAATGTATTCACCGCAAGGAAAGATAAGCTAATAAGAGTTGGCAAACCATAAAGTATATCAATAGCATATCAGCACTCTTCCATCTACGGTGATACAGTATACAAGCGAATGTAAACTCTCCAAAAGATGAGAAACCCCCAATGAAACGAACTGATTTCTCCTTAACATTCAAATCCCTGATTTTACCTCTAAAATGAACCCACTTTCTTTTGATCTTCCTAATTCCTGGAGGGGGAATTTGAAACAAAGTTTCAAAAAGCAATCTTTACTAGCAATAGAACTCATGCCAAGAACGTCAAAAGGCAGTGACATTTCACATAAATAAACATCAGCTATCTTATCAAACAAATGTACAATTAAACATGGAAAAATAAAACAGAGAAAACCCCTTTCCAGTTTTTCTGGTTAAACATAGAAAACACATAGCTGCTGCCTTGCTACTTGCAAAAAAAATCAGACCTTCAAATCCAGAAATGGATTCCTTTCTCTTCCTCAAAAGCTTTAAACCCTTTTTCATAAATCTCTGTGGAGAGAAAATAAGAATCTTGAGGACAAAGAAACAGAGAAAGGGCTATTAATATGGGCGTTGCCCTGCGGGCGGGCAGGAACGTGGTGTTGTATGCTGCAGAAACTGGTGTGCTGCAGTCTGCAACGGGGCCAGAGCCAGCGTGGCCCGACACTTGTCACTCCCACCAACTGCCAGCAAAAAAGTGCACCTTTTATGCCTCCCAAACATCATATTTACATACTCCAAATTACTGATTGTGTATTTGAGTTAAAGAAACAGAGATTGAAGAATGTCAATTCACTCATCTTTACAACAAAATCCATTATATCTTTTCCTCTGGCAGTTTGTAACCAAGATTTAAGCTATAGTTAACTGACTTGATCAAACGAAAAAAGAAATTTCTCTCATAAAAGAAAAAGAAATGACTTTTTAAGGAAACTAGCTCACAGAAAAAGGATGAGGGATTGTCAGTAGGGTTGAGTAAAATTCGAGCTCGGCCATCTTGGACCTGCCAAACTGAGCTTGTGAAGGTTTGGCCCAAGCTAATGTTCAGGGTAGAAAAGAAAGAGTTGCAGAGGCTAAACTGGCCTGAGATTGAGTTATCCATTGACCAAGATGGTCAAGACCATCTTCTGCAGATTATAAAAGATCTTTTGGACAGAAATATGTTGAAACCACAGAAGAAATCTGAGTTCTTCACTGCTGTCCCGAGTTTTTCTCTTGATTCAAGTGCAACTCAGTGTGCAGAAGTGTTACTTAGTCAAGATACCGGTCTGGTGTTTGACCCAAAAAAATCTATCCATCCTAAGGGATTTTACCCTCCCCATAATGCTGCAGAATTACAATTCTCTTGAATTGCCAAGCTTCTTCACGAGAAAGGTGCCCAGCCTGATACCAAATGTGGTGATGCTCTTTGACCTTTTTGTACGGTTAGCTGAGAACCTTTGGACTTCGCTCTGCATTCCCTGAGAATAATGATCTGGTGGACCAATAAGCAAACACTTCCCAATGTTGATTTTGCAACTCTTCCGAGAAAAAACATCGTAAAGACAGTGGGGATACTTTTGAAGCATCAATCCCTGAAACAAGTTTCTGATTGCATATGTAGGAATTCCCTCAAGGGAAAGATGGTTGACTTGGTTTCTTTGTTTTTAGCAACAAGAAGAGGAAAGAGACTAAAATCAATCACTTGAGTACCGCTGCAGAACTTTATATGTCGTCAACAATGGATTTCGCGCCGAGGAGGCCCATGTCGTTTCCACGAATTCTTGTTGTCGAAATGATAAAGCGATCAAAAGAGGATTGTGAATTAGCTATGGCTTTGGTGGAGCATAGGGATGAGAAGAAGAAAATCATGTCTGTATTGACGCTGCTTGAGATTTTTAAGAGGATTGGTAATTCTTTATCTACTGCCTATAGATTAATGTGGGAGGACAAGTCTTAATTGTATGCTGGGATTACTCGGATGTTGCATATCATCTTATGCTTTCAGGGTTTGAGTTAAACTGATGAAGATCGTGGTAATTTGGGTTCAAGGCAGCTATAATCTCCGTTCTAACATTGCTTCACATATTTGAGAAGGCTGGTGCTGCTCTTCTAGAGACCATCTGAGATGTAGGCAGAACAATCTGCAAAAGGAGCAGGTAGTCGAAACCATTGCATCACTGCTGGAGACGGCTGGTTTGAGCCTCAACTCTGAAGACATCCCGATAAGTGAGGCAGCATATAGCGAGCTTTGCTAGAAGCTGCCCTTGGTGTGCACTGTGAAGGAGTCTGTCTCCTAGACTTCGACAATGGAGAAAAAAATGCTTTGAGATACAGATCAAGAGCTGAAAGACGTATTTTTGCGCTTCTAAACCAATTTACTTTTACCTTTTTTTTTTAAGATTTTCAGGTCAAATGAAATGAACCAAGTGTACAATAAAGAATTACTTAATTATCCCAACTAGTAAAACTAGTTAACAGAAACAAAATCTACTCTTTGTCAAGAAAGAAATAAACTAGTGACAGCAGCCATCATGTCCTAGTTTTGATACGCGTATAATACAAACTATTTGCAAATTTTACACTATATATGGGATGCAGCTTTCAAACTTCTACCTTCAGACTTGTGCTGATCTTCTTCTGGCAAAAGAAACGAGGTGAGACAAGGCTTTCTGAAAAGCTCATTTATCCAGTGCCAAAACTTTTTGGGATGTCATCAAATTCCATATTTTTGAAGTTCTATCTGCCAAATCATACACAATCAAATTCTCACCATCATTCTCCAAAACAAGCTCCTGAAACCCCAATAGATAAACAGGTGCCAAGACGCCTGTATGCAGTCCAACCATGGTTCAAAGGCGCGGTCGCGGTCGTGGCCCCGACCGTTTCACATTGGTGTTGACATATTTGTCGCGGTCTCACCGAGATGTAAATTTTTGAAACATTTAATATTCTAAAAATTGTAAAAAAAATGATTAATAAAAATAATAAAAATTAGCAAAAATAATGAAAAATTGGTTGACTTGGAATGACTCGGGGCGACTCGGCCATTACTATCCATTTCGGAGACGTTTCAGCCGAGTTTTTGATGACTCGATCGAGTTTTGAGTGATTCATTATTTTGGAGTAATCTCGTCTTGATATCGGAACGAAAAGCCCTGTTCTGATGAAGATTCGATCGAATCGTCTCGATCTTGGCCGAGTCTTTGAACCAAGAGTCCAACTCCACCAACACCAGATTCGGTCCAAGACTCCCCAATTCCATACTCCTCCGTCAACCAAACATCAATCATCTCACCATTAATGGGCCAACAACCATCCCCAAGACATCCTCCAAGAATAAGAAGCTTATAGCACGCAAAATTATTCTTTTCAACTGTACTAGGATCTGGCACTGCTTCTCTAAATTTCTCACTACTCAAATTGAAAGCAGCTATAAAGGCCGAATAATCGGACCACGATGTAACCAATCAGTGTAGAGCACCATTGAGAAATATCCCAGAGGTCATCTCAAGATCATAATCATCCTAGGGAAAACTTCCAAATCTCCTCCAAGTTGTCGTTTTTAGGCTACAAACATCAACAAAACGATGAAAACAACTTGACTTGCAACAGTGACGATGAAAATGGTTAGAGTTTTATAATCATTGCTACAAATATCATAACCAAAACCATGCAATTTAGACCAATCAAAACTCTTCAATGGATTCAGAGGTTATTAGGTACTTTGACATGCTCCATAGTTGTGGGGTTCATCACAAACGCACGATTACTTACTTACTTCTGTCCCTCAAATTCCCACAGCTCCAGTCATTTTCTACTAACAGCAAACCGTGGCATGAACCAAGTGCGGAGGCCAACACATTTGGATTCTCCAAAACAGTGAGCTAAACTAGCCATGCTTGGTCGGTCAGTCAGTCACTAGCCAATGCTGGTAGCTTTCTCTTATTATTGTATAGCACTTTTATTAGCTATGGAAAAAAAAATAGTAGTCTTGCAACGTTATCTCAATCTTTTCTTGATTTTAGGAGGTGTTTAACAATGAAAAAAAATAAATAAATTGCTACTTAGTGATAACATCGATCAACGTTGACACTGACTACTTAGCTTACAAAACTTTTAGTTGACCTTTCTTGTAATTTACGGAGAAAGTTGATATTGCTGAAAAAGTGACATTGAATAACAGACAGAGAAATAATTAAACTGTCTAAGTAAAATGATTAATTAATACTAGCAATTAGATATACGAAAAAGTTGTACTGAATGCTAAATATGTTCCATTCCATTCTAAGTTCATTTCTGTCCTAGTAGTACCATTAACTACTAATTGATACTATTAGATTAATAAATTACCCTAAAAAGGAAAGTTATTAATATCAATAAAGAATTATTTTAACGAGTAGCGGTACTAGTTAACCACTGAACTTAGCTCAGTGGCCACCAGCACTCTCTTGATCTAGTTGGATTTGTATACTTACCAGTTTCTAATACACAAGCCTCCTTAGGCTCCCCTCCCATAAATTAGGATAGAGTAGGTTATACAATGTATGGTTGCCGGAGAGAAAAAAAAAAATGAAGAGCAGCGGCACTAGTTTTTTTTTATAATGTCCAAATTCATTCCTTCTATCGTCGGCTAGCCCTCCACCCGTCTTTTCGATTCCTTATTCCTCCCATACCCTGGTCAAAGAATGATGGAGTAGCAGAACTTTTCAAATTACCACTTACTTACTAGTACATTCCCACGCCCACTCCAATGTCCAACCAAGAAGAAGAATCATCTCTCTGACTCTCTTCTCGCCTTACCCTTGAAAAGTAAAACCCCTTTTAATTCTGCAAAACCCGTATTGTACTTTCACAAATTTTTAGTGAAAGCTCAAGACATTGATTTTTTTTACCCATTTTAATCTGAAAACCCAATTACGCATTGAAATATATGGATAAAGCTGTCATTTTTTTTTCTTTCGAATCTCTGAATTTGTCAATATAAATAAAGCTGTCATTTTTTTGATTTCCAATCTCTGAATTTGTCAATGCCGATTCTTCTTTTTCTTCCCGTCTCCTCTACACCTAGGTACTATTATTCTTTTCCTCTCCCTCCCTTTATGTTTTAGTATGTTGTTATAGTTATCGCCAGATTTTGTGTATTTAAGTTGTATTACAATTGAGAACTTTTAGATTAAAATGTAACCACGCTGATTTCTTGGACGAGATAAAGCATATTTCCCATGTGGATTTCTGTAAACTCTGCCCATTTTTAATTAAGTTACTAGGGAGACCCATTTGTCCGTACTTGTTTTTTCGCTCGAACCCAAAAAGGAATGCTAAGCTGGTATATTTGCTGCTGGTTATTATGTATTTAGTTCTGGCAAATGACTTTTAGGCGATGAATTGAGTCGTTAATATTTGGATTTTTGAAATTTGGCTGATGGTGTTTTTCGTCTTGGAATTGGGGAGTGCAGGTTGTTGTAGTTTTTAGTGCGAAATGGAGGAGCCAGGGCAGCTGAAAAGGGCATTGATTGATGCCACGGCTGGGGCTATTTCGGGTGCTGTGTCGAGGACCGTTACTTCGCCTCTTGATGTTATTAAGATCAGATTTCAGGTTGGTTTTTAATCATATCTTATCAAGCTAAAATGTGAATTGAGTTGTGATTTTGCGGAGCGTTTATTGTGTTGCTTCTGATTTTCATGATTGTTGGATATGTTACAAAACTGCTGCAATTGTTATGGTACAATAAATTAGCCAATAAGAAAGCTAAATTTTTTACCAACTCCAGATTGGTTTTAATTGCTGTACTTCTGTTAACATTTCTTTAGTTTTAGAATTTTTAACTCATGAGATTCTGGTTGGAAAGTCGATCACACCATTGCTTGTCTCTGTTTTAACAAGTTCTTTGTAATCGAGTTTATCTTGAGGAAAATGCGTCGCTTTTGGGAGGGAAATTTTGTTTCTCTTGACATTACTGTATCTCATTCAGGAGAGAAATCACATTTCAAACAATAATTAGTTCAAATTTATAGAATTTCTAAAATGCTTAAAGGTCTAAAATGTTGAAAGAAATATGACAAGAAGAGGCCTGACAAGCTAATTAAAATGTTAATATGCCAGGCGGATCTCTCCTCTACTCGTTGATTTTATTCAAGGTTAATGAGTGAAGATTTAGGTGTTCTTCTGGTTGTTTTCCACCCTAGTTATTTTCTACTTTTTTAATCAACCATTTGATGGGATTTCTACTGCATTCCAATTTCTGTGTCTATGTTCTTGTGGGTCTTCTTGTACATGCTAGGATCAACAGTTGTAAGTTTTTCTCTGTGTTGCAATTGCCAGGTTCAACTTGAGCCTACTGCTCAGTGGGCCTTGCTTCGCAAAGATTCTTATAGACCATCAAAATACACTAGTATGTGGCAAGCAACTAAGGACATCTTCAGAGAGGAAAGGTTACCGGTATTGATTTTTTAATTTTTTTAAAATTTTTGGCACAGGTTTTTTTTTTGGGTTTTGAAAACATCTCTTGTTGGGATTGTCCTAAAGTTGGAATTGTGATAATGCTTGATTAAACATGCGTATCAATCATACTTGACCCCACATAGATTTGTTTTTTGGGACAAGTCTAAATTCTACATAGCATGTTAGACAATTATATAGTGCGATAGCTTTTGTTCTTCCCTTCTGGTAGAAGAAGCTGATTCCTTTTGGTTTAGATATATGCATTGGTACAGAGCTGTGGTAATTTTCCTAAATGTACTGATTTTATTTACTAGGCGCACTATTTTAGACTCCTAGGGATCATATCAGCTGAATATAGATTAAAGGTTAGGAAAATATCTTGTTTAGTTTGGCTATCCGGGTAGTTTTCTTCCCAAAGCGTATTGAAGAATGAAAGAATTGAATAATTATGAAGATCCTTTCCATCCTCCTTTTCTGAGAATTTGTTATTCTTACACGAATTTCCTAATTTTTTGGGAAACACACTCTAGGGGAATACAAACAGTCTTCTATGTTACACAGTTCGGATACTGAGAGAACCAGCTATTTGTGTGCGCGCACGCGCGAGCACGCATGCGTGTGTATATATCTGTATGTATCTTTATTGACTGTAAGTGTAGCCAGTTTCATGCTGTTGCAGGATTAAAACTAGCAGGCTGCTAATTGACATATCCATATTCATGTAGTTTCTTATTATAAAAAATTTACATATTAAAAATCTTGGCCTTGCAGCTCATATTTTTCTTTTATTCATTACTTTGCAGTTTCTTTGAATTTTTCTGTTATTCAAACTCATTATAGGGGTTTTGGCGTGGAAATGTCCCAGCATTACTTATGGTTATGCCTTATACAGCAATACAATTTACAGTGTTACACAAATTGAAGACCTTGGCATCTGGTTCTTCAAAGTCAGGTTGTTTAAACTTCCAATTTCCTTTGCAAAAAAAAAATTGTGTAACAGATTTTATGTCAATTTAATCTCCTGTATAGTTGCTTTTACCTTTTGCCCATTTTATTCTGCTGGTAAGCATATCCATAATTATATCATATTCATGTGGATATGAAGTGGATGCATGTTTGATCATCTAAGGGTTGCGATCTTGTGGTTCTGTTATTCTACTTGTATGTCTACAATTCTGATGGTTTTGAATGTCAATCTTAGATACAGTTTTGGTTTGTGACAAATCCGAGATCTGATTCTTCCTATATAAACTGTCTACTCAAGGGCCATGATTGGAGCCTTAATTCTAGAGAATAATTTTGAGTGCCTCTAACAAATGCTATGTGACTTACCTTGTGCCTTTTGGTCTAATGCAATGGCCTTGTTCTTTTTTGTCAATGCAGAAGATCATATTCATTTAAGTCCTTATCTCTCATATGTCAGTGGGGCATTGGCAGGCTGTGCAGCTACTGTTGGATCTTATCCATTTGATCTTTTGAGGACCATTTTAGCTTCACAGGGAGAGCCAAAGGTGTTGTATTGGAACATAGAACACAAATTTAGACCTTTTACTGAATTGCTTTTGACATTTGTCACTAAATCATTACTTTGATGTGAAGCGACTGATGGAATAGAAATTTCTGTTCTGTGCAAAAATTTATATATTGGAGTCTTCCAATTTCTGGTGCTTATAAATTTTTTTAAGGGTGACTTTAATGCAAAGGTTAAGTTTGTTACCAATCATCATTAAAAATCAAATTGTAGCTTGCATTCTTCAGTTAAAACATCTTACTTTGATAATCTTATCCTATGCACTTAACTTCTATTCAGGTGTATCCAACCATGAGGACTGCTTTTCTTAGTATACTCCAGCGTCGTGGTATCCGAGGGCTCTATGCTGGATTGACACCTACACTTATTGAAATTGTTCCTTATGCGGGCCTTCAGTTTGGAACATATGATACGTTCAAGCGTTGGACGATGGTTAGCTTCTATTTCTTAATAAGCTTCTTCTTCTTAGCAAGAAGCTTCTGAGAGATGTCATGCTTCTCTTAAATCTTGAGATACATTGCATAGATTTGAGTGGAAATATATTTGTTTGTGACTTCCTCCCTCCCCTTCCATTGCCAATCATAGGATCTAGGTAAAGCTGTAAAGATGTATGCTCCATTAGATTCTTGCTTGATGATTTCATACTTATCTTGAATCGGGAGGGGAACTTTATGGTTCTAGACTTTAATTTTATCTATCCGAATTGTTTTAGGCTTGGAACAGACACAGATCTTCTCATCCAAACGAATCAGACCTATTTCTTTCGAGCTTCCAGCTTTTCCTTTGTGGGCTAGCTGCTGGTACATGTGCTAAAGCTGTTTGTCATCCACTTGATGTGGTCAAGAAGAGGTTCCAGGTAAATTTCTCTTTTTCAATTTATTCTCAGCTTGTTATCTCTGTTATCAACACTATGATTTGTCAAACAATTCTGGAAGGGACTTCATCATTATTGATCGAAATTGGCATCACCTTTATTCGTTGCCAGAATATATATATTGCCACTGATGTTTCTATTTTCTGTTTTGTTTTTTGAAATTCGCTTCAAAAGTGGAGGATAAATATGTAGAAAGGAGACCTGCTTAGACTATCAAGAGCTAGCTAATTGCTGAAGGATTCGTCCTTTTTTGGCTTTCTTCTCTGCATGTTGGTTTTTGCCAGTTCTTTTTGAACAAACTATCGACTTTTTTCTTTTATACAAAGTTTTGTCATTCATTCTAAATCAATTATATAGAATATTACGAACGGGAAATAAGTATTGTCAAGAGTGAGGAGGGTTCAAAAAAGACAAGTTAGAATTGATACTTGTGTTTAATGCCAGCTCTTACATAAAAGCTAATTTTACTGCAGATTGAAGGATTGCCAAGGGATCTTAGGTATGGAGCTCGAGTTGAGGATCGTGCATACAAAAATATGTTTGATGCCCTCTGCCGGATTTTGCAGACAGAAGGCTGGGCAGGGCTTTACAAGGGAATTGTTCCGTCAATAGTCAAAGCTGCACCTGCTGGTGCTGTGACTTTTGTTGCTTATGAATTCACGTCAGACTGGTTGGAGTCTGTTTCAACTTGAAATTATACTGATTCGTTTCTTCAGTTTCTTTTTCTTTTGCCCTTTGGCAGTAATTTTGTTCGCTATTCTGTGAGTTCGTAGTTTATTGAAACAACTTCTATAGGAGGAAATACGAGGGCTAGTGTCAAATTCTTGCACCTGCAAGCCGTAACTTGTACGCACGATAGAAGTTATAACACAACAAATAGGTTTAGCTGGCCCTATAATTGAGTTTGAATTTTGCTTGAGATTAATGCCAAAGGGTATATGTTAGCTCTGGGAAGTGCTGTCATCTACTTGGTTGATCTCTATGTTTATAAATATATAATCAGTAACTTCCCTGCTCGGTCCACAGAATTGGTTCCAATATGTAGGGTGCAAATGTAATCGACCACGCAGATGCAGAGAGACTACATATTTGATTATGGAAGACCCGGTCAGAATAGAGCTTTGAACTATAAATTGAAAGAAAAGGAGGCCGGCCCTGGTTATGACTGATAACAGAGACATTGGCCGTTTGTACGGTTGATCAACCGCCCAGTCATGATTATTGCTGAACAACCTAATAAAATTTGGCGAAACAAAACCAGTCTCTAATGCTCAAATCGTAATCAGAAACCCTGGCTTTTAATAAATTCAGCGCTTCACAATCATAAACAAAAATCCCGTTTCTCATATGCAGGCAGGCAGAAAATGACAAACAAGTCAAAAGGTCAGTACTGATCATTTTTCTTTCTACGACTGTCCTCTGGAGGAAGTGATACAAACTGCAGGATCTTCTCAACCTGTGCAACATCAATCCGGAACCGCTCAGCAATTTGTGTGATACGCATAGGTCCATTGTGGTCATCAGCCTTGCCTTGATAAAGAAGCATTATGTGGCGCAGCTGTGCCACATTTAAGGTTCCTGGAAGAGCAGGCCTTTCCTCGTATCTGCCTGACTCGGGTGTTGTATTCCTTACTTTTGGTAAAGGCCTATCGTATTTCTCCACTACAAATGCCTGTCATACAAGCCGATATCAACTGTCGAGCAGTTAAGGAACCAGCAGATTTTTATGGTGAACCAGTAAATTAATTGCATCGAATCATAAGATCAGGTCATGTTGAGGGAAGGCAAAACAATATGATAAGGGCATGCAGATCTAGTCCGGACTTCAGAGTGAAGTTTAATGTTCTGTGTACATCCTTTGGATGAGTACCATTATGTGAGCAAGATAGGCTGGAAATGGACCGCAAACAATTATGCTACATTATAGTTACCAATCAAAGTCCCCCATAATCAAGTAAATCTCTTTAGTACAGGTCTCTCGCAACATTCCAAGTACACAGGAAGTGAAATAATAAATGGAAACCAATGCAAGGACCCAACTATGGCAAAACTCTTGTCCAACCCTCTTAGTATAGAACCATACATATATTTCAAATTTCACAGCAGCTATTAGTACTTACAGCAGAACTTAAGAAACAATAATGTTGAGTTACTGAACAGTTTCACACCATAATAAGACAAAGGCAGCAATGTTTTTCTTCCTTTTCTTTTTTCTTTTTTTCACTTGGAAGTTTGAGAGTAACGTTGGAGAAGCAATTGAGCATGAAATATTTTATATACTAACCTCACCCATCTCAAGTTTCCCTCCAGGCTTAGTTCGAATCCTCCCAACCATATGACCAAGCATGGAATCATATTGAGGATCTCGCTCTTCAAGAACATTCTCAGAATTAACTTTTGGCATGCTCCCTAAAACAGATCAATAATCTCAGTTAACTTTGCACAAAATCTCCACACATAACTCTTAAAAAAAAATTCCTTTCTCCACACATAGTTTTAAAATGATTAACGGAGGCTGAGAAAAGACTATCGCCTGCGAGGCTGAGACTCCAGTTATCAGAATTTCATCGTCCTCCATGAAGCTACTAAGATTAACTTTTTTTTTTTAATGAAGCAACTAAAATTAACTTCAAAATTAAACATATCAAGGTTTTCCAAAACTAGTTGGCTTGCATTTTGAGTGACGAACAAAATGAAAGAATTCATTTATATTCTATAAGACTATGGCAAATTTTAAGGAAAAACCAACGAAATCCAAACAATTCTCCCTTTTAACCTAAATTTCATCCATTATCAAAAGCCAAATCACCCTAAAATTCATAAAGATAGTGTAAAAGAAATGGTAAAACAGTGCAAATACAATTACGCATATTTTCTTTTTCCGATTATTCTGATGAACCTTTACTCACCGGTGGAGGCGGAACCGGCATTGTCGACCTTCAACTTCTCCGGCGGCGGCCTCACTTCAACAGATTCTTTCAGCTGTGATGGCGTCGTATCGACTTTCGTACTCCCAATTCTTCCAGCTGCTCGACGAATTGCCTGACCCATTTTCTCTCCCAATTCTCCCAGTACCTTATAATCTTGATTTTGACCGGATGCTAAATTTATAGTGTTAATTTCTTTTTGCTTTCCTCTAAAATTCAAGAACAAAAAGTGAAAAGGTTCAAATCTACATAAAATGGAAAAACCTGTTAGAGTAAGCAAGCAATTAGAAGAAGAAAGTTGAGCTGCTCATCTGCGAATTAACTCTCTTTCTTTTTCTTTTTTTTTTTTTTAATTGAGTGTGGCATATATACGTACGTACGTGGAGGTAGTTCTTAAACGACAAGAGATGGTTAATAGCGTTAACGTGGCTTTGTCGCTTTTATGCAGCATCTAGGAGCTTATATCTAAATTTCATTTTTTTCGTAATTTTAAATTGGAAAAATTTTTAAAATAAAAAGGAACTAAAAAGAATTAAAATTCACATGTAGAGCATAATATTTGAAATTATTTGTAAATGAGGTATTAAGTTACTGTTCATAAATAATAAAAAAATTAATTTTGTAAATAGAACTGCAAAATCATCTTTAGTGCACATACATTATACACGTACATTTGGGTATACATATGGGCACATTTCTCGATTTTAGTATATAAACTTGAATATATATATACATATACATATATATATATATAAAATATGTATGTATGCGTTCACCAAGTTGTGCATTTTTATTCGTTAAATTGCATATGTAATTCAATAAAGTGCACATTATTGCGAGGGTAATTTGATCATTCACTAATTTCTCTCGAATTACACCCCACTTAATGAATTTTAATTCTTCCTATTTTCTTTTCCCAAATCTTTACAATTTAATTTTTTTTGTATACAAATACGTAGTTTGTTCAAATATTCCTTATCATTTAGAAAAAATCAAGTGTGATTGTGTACGTGATTATTGGGAAAAAAAATTTACTTGTATCACAAACATATTTTTTAATTATTTTTTTATTTTTTTCAATTACCTTTATATGTCACGTACATAAAATCTCAAAAATTTTTGCAAAAAAAAAATTCAAATAAACTTAGATACAAGCACGCACCTTGTATTTTCGATTATGTTTTAGAATTTGGTTATCAAGCAGCAGTTTATTGATATCTTCCTTTTTTTTTTTTGTTGGTTCATAAGCAAAGAATATATTAATATAAAAGCGTATTTCTGTTCATATACATATATAATTTCAGATTTTATGCTGTTGTACTTTTGTGTTCTAAGGGTCAAAATAAAAGAATAATATTAGAAAGTGCTTAGTGGAATTTTGGGGCCAACAAGTGGGCATTAGAATCGGGTTGCTTTGTAGGTCTCCTTAGATTGTCCGTTTGGACCGTTTTTTGATGACTCTCCGAATGTTATTCTAACTGTGTGCGTGTGTTCTTAATCATTTGCGAGAAAAAAAAAGTGGGCATTAGAATCATCCTTCGGAAGAAGCAATACTGACCCTCGCAGCTGACGGGTTAGGCTGCGCCCAGGTCCAAAACTGCCAAATTGTAAGCTAGTCGGAGTATATCATAATTGAAACAAGCATGAGCAACCTTTGGAATGAGAGATTTGACAAAGAATTTATATTTTCTTAAATTTGTCCAAGTTGAGTGGATGATTTGGAAGGTACTTAGATTTATAATCTACTAATTATTTTAGTGCATGCATATATGAATTTAAATAATTGGTAGATTATAAATTTAAATATCTTCCAAATTATCTAAACAACTCAGAGGGATTTAAAAGGATTTCAAATTTTTTCATTAAATTTCTCGATTCTTCTTTAAAATTAAAAGCATCAATGGAGATGGCCTTGCTAGAGGTCGAAAGCCCAAAAAAAAAAAAAAAAAAACCTAAAAATCACCTTGTGTTATCTCCTTTTAATTGAGACAGCAAACGGTACTTCTTTCGTAAACAAATAGTACATCATATTATTATCAATACTCAATTTAATTGGTAGGAAAATTAGTCAGATGACTTTAAGATCCCTTACCTTAATTCAATTCTCGAAGTCTGACCTTTCTCCCTTTTGTAAAGTTTGGTGTCTCTCTTTAAAGCCAAAAACACTACACTACACTATATGTAAATTTATTATTCTGTACTCGTTGCATTACATAAACATTTTGAAAGCCTAAAACATATTTTTTTTCTTCCAAAAATTATCTCTAACTCAATCTTGACCCAAGACCCTAAGCCCATTTTTATAAATGACCCAAGATTTTGCCTTACATTTGTGAGGTTTGAGCCGGTCAAATTCGAAAAAACAATTGAGATTTTTTTCATTGTATTGAATTTTGGATTTGTCAAAACTCAACTAGTTATACCCAAATGATAGGTTTAATAATAGCAAAGTCTGGGTCAATCTCGATCGAGCTAGAGTTAGGTGAGAATAAATTGAGTGGGATCAAGGATGTGGCATCGTAGTAGGGCGGGACAATGCATATTGGTGATTGACCGAAAATGAGAATAAATGATTACAACTTAAATTATTTGGTTTTCTATTTTAAGTTTCTTTCAAAAGGTTGAAAATAATATAAAACATTTTTGGTGTTTGAAAGCAAGGCTCATTTTCGTAAACGTTTTCCTTGTCTATTTTTTAATTTTGTTCGTTGAATTCCACAAAACAAAAATTGAAAACATGAAGCAACGTTACCAGACGACCCCCAAGTTTAGCAATATAACAATTGGCATGATACATTAATAATTCTTTAAAAGTAATAAGTTTGGATAATGAATTAATCATTAAGCCATTGACGGACATTAGTCAGACTCTCAAAGAAACATATAGCTAGAATCAACACCAATTGTAAATGTCGACAGAAGCTTCCAAACATCCTTGATCAAAGTGGACTCACTCGACAGAACAAAACAAATTGAGAAGCTGGAAGTGGTAACTGGCCAGGAGTTTCGACTGACAAGCACACAGGCATGCCTTGTTGGACCTTTTCAAGTAACATTGTGGTATCAAGATGGCGGTTTTCTAGGAAGGAGACGCTCTGCTCTTGAGCAACAATGTTCAGTTTTCATTCTTCACTATTTGTTACAAGGGAAAACAGACAGATTAAACAAACAAACATTGGTGCAAAATTTCGAAACTTAGTAACAGTTACTTTATGAACCGTTGAAACATTGTCTGCATAAGCATTTCAGACACGTCTTTCTATAATGAGTTCTATGCAACAAAAAAAGCCGAAGGATGCCTAAGAGCAAGGGTATAGGAGTTATCTAAGATATTTTGGCTGGGGGAGGGGATCGAGAGATATGGGAAAGCATATTTTACTCTCTGCTTTTTGGTTGTGGTTGGTAACTGTAGCCTGGATATTCAAAACATACAGAACTGGGTCAGACTCTTTACAGGGACCCTTCCATCTTCTGTCTCTGATCATCAGCATCTACAGAATGGTGCCAATAGCATTTCCAACTTAAAAAGCTTCCACTTATTCTAAATTACAGAGGATACTGAGTTGTCAAGAATCAATAACAGGAAAACTTCGCTCATCACCAATGATAGAGGCAGCTTAAACCATATCTTTCTAAATGTTTCTAAAACTTGCCAATTGACGCGCTACCTCACCAACAATTCTAAATGTTTCTGGAGGTCCCTTCAACAGATACATTGCCTGGTATTGGTGTTACATTTCCCGCGTGTTGCACCTGAAGTTTGCCAACATTTTCACCTCCTTGAACTGTGGAATCCACAGAATTGCTGCCAGACTCAGACCTAGGATCCACACTTCCCAAATTTAGCTGATGAACTGATTGGAATGCCACTCCCTGCCCTGCACCACGAGCACGTCGTGAAGGTCGCGATCTCATGTTCTCTCGTGATCTGGCTTCACTACCCTTCCGCCTCCGGTTCACTGTCAGGTAGCCATGTGCTAGAGCTTCAAGTGCTCTTGTAGTTGGTGGCCTGACTCTCGTACCTCGCCTCTGTAGGTTCATGTTAGCCTGATGCTCAGGATTAACCTTATCTGGGGCCCTTTCAAGTTCATCATGGTCCACTGGGTTCTCAGTTGTTGCATCTGTCCTCAAGCTGCCAGTTTCAAAATCTACAGGGACTTGAGGTATATTAAGATCAATGAGTGTTGGGTTCTGAGAGCTCTGTTGGGGGTCTGAAGCAACAAGGCAGCTAACAGTATCACGTTCAACACTCTCAGTAGGGCTGCCTTTTGATGAATTACTCAAAGACAACTTATCTGGGGGGGTAGCCACTAGAGGAGGAACATTCTCTGCAAAATCACGAACATCAGAGCTGCGACTAGACAATTCTGAATCTGACTTAGGAAGAATTGCTGGGTTTGTCAAGACATTGCTTGTTTCCAGGTGGTTACAGGCAGTTAATCCCCGAGCCCGTTTGAATGCAGGGTTCATGTCATCTACATTATCATCTACATTTTCTTCTTTAGGGCTCTGGATCAAGTGGTCTTTTGTCACTTCTTTATTTGGCCATTTATCTTCAAAGGACTGTTTCCTTTTCAAGGAATCACTCATTGGAATACTTTTTGAATCAGGACAAGAGGCATGATTCTCGCAAGTTGGAGCATGAATTTGAAGATCTTTTTTATCAGGAAGTATCTCTCCATTTGATAGATGATTTGAGGCATTAGAAGTATCATTGTCACCTTTATTGTGTAATGTCATATCCGGAGAGTCCGATTCCTCGGTTGAGACCTCGGAAGAATCATCATCAATGATATCGTAGGAATTTCCAGAGTTGAATTCACTGGAAAACTCACGCAGCAGGCGTCTCAGTTCCTTTACTTTACGAGCGTCCTCCAGGCCTGTATCTACAATTGTAAACTTCATGCCATCACTACCGCGATTTGGAGTGCGAGGTTGAAGGTAAGAGCGGCGCCTTTGATTAGGCATGTCATCCCCTTCCAACTTTCTCTTCCTGTTGCATTCATATTCTTCTTCTTTCCTCTTACTTTCATCCACTTCATTTTCAAGCTCAATTAACCCAGGTTCTGATGCAACTTTACTCAAGACATCACTGACAGAATCAAAATAGTGGTTCCCTTTCACTAGTCTTCTTCTGGAAAACTTCTTAATACCAGGCACAAGAAAAACCAAAGAATTCTTGGAACCAGCAGCATAACCAGGATCTTTTGGCTCCTCTGAATGCCATCCTCTTGCCAAAAGACGGGGCCAAACTGCTTCCCAAAACAAATCACTGGACCGTGCTTTGCTTAATCGATAATCTCCTGTTAGAAATTTAACAATTTCATTGGATGTGAGAGAGGAGCACGCTTTTCCAGTTGGTATCTCTGGGCGCATAGGAATGGCATGATTTGACCTTACAGGTTCCAAAGCCATGCCTGTGAGGTCTTGTTTTCCCTTACCAATGCCTACCACTTCCACAAGCAAGCTCAATCCAACCATAGCTTTCAAAGAGAAGACATATTCTTCCAATGACATTTTCCCTTCGACAAATGTCTTAGAAACCTGCCACATGATCAGAAAAGATAAACAAGCAGGAAGTTCGTCCTATCAAAATACCATTAGTGCTTTAGTAAATTATGAAATGAACCAGAAACAGCTACTCTGAATGGTCTCCAGTTAACTTAAATCTTCACAAACTTCAAAAAAATGATTTTAATATGTTGCTCATAAGCATAGTGTTCACCACAACTAAAAGGCCAAGAAACTTACAAGCATTGGAAAGGTATCAGCCCGATCCACTCATTCAACAGCAACTTCAGAATAATTTTCATTCAAAGCTTTTGAAGTTAATTTTCCTTCTGGTTTTAAAAATTTAGAAATACTTGCAGTTAGAGCAAAAGGTCAAAGTGGTTTTTTGCATGGCATACTGACTGAAGCTACCCCGCACCGTGAAGCAAGAGACAACTTATTTTGTAAATAAAGAAATGGAGCTTGTATGAGGAATCAATCAATGTCAACAAAATAGCTCAAAATTCCTTTTCTATCTGAAGAAAAGTCATGTTGTGATTGGCAAGAAAGTATGATTAGGTTGTCAATATAACACTCCAACACCAAATTACAGACACTAAGATTATTTAAAAAAAAAAAAAAAAAGAGAGAATGGAGAGAGTTAATGCAATTAAGTTGTCAATACAACACTTTCTGCTTGTATGAGGACATCCATGTTTTGCTCCTGGAGCAAGCTACTATATGTTATAATATCTAAGGTAGTACCGCAATGCATTAAAAAGCAACTACATGGATGCTTTGAAGATATACACATGAAGTGACAACAGCCACAGGCCCTACAGGACGCAACTTTAAGCTGCATCATTAGATCTAAGTATTCAAGTTAACCACAGAGATTAGCAGCCACAGAAAAAATCACTAATGAAATCTCTTGATCCCCAAGTTGCAATAATGCAAACAAGGACAAATATGTTGGAATGAGAGTTCAAGCAACACATATACCTCCAACAAGGCATTCTTGCATTTTCCAGACACCCTTGGAAATAAACGAGACAGCAACTCCTGTTGCCTCAGTCCGGTAAAAATTTTCTGACCAAATACACCTCTTCTGCCTCTCATCTTTCTACATTCAGACCATCTGCAGTAGTCATGTGACCGATAGAACTCCCCATAGTAGAATGACAAGATGTCTGCCATGTTTTTGCTTTCTATGAACCTCCTAAGCTGAACAAAATTCTTCTCAAAGATATACAGCCCAAGGAGGAAACATTTCTTCTCAAGATCAATCCATGAACCATTTGCACAACCTGGGACAATGCTGCACCCCGGGAATATGCATTGGTCCCTTCTGTCCTCTAGTACTGCACCACATGATTCTCCTACAGGTACCCCATTGTCCAGTACAGCATTTGAATCATCAGTGCTGAAAACTTCTAGACTTTGAGAAACTTTCGCATTCTCTTTTGCACGATCCTGACTGACCATAAATACGGGAATTGGTAATCCCCAATTAAGTTCCACAGGACCATTTTCTGTATTTGCCACATTTTTCACCAAAGAAAGGTACTCTGACTTCTGAACCAGTATAGGAACTTCAACCTGATAATTGGCTCCAACTCGGGGAAAAATTTCCTGCTCTCGGAAAAGATCACAACCTATGGAGTCACCGGAAGGTAGTGAGGCATCGATCATCATTTCATTGCTGAGATGACCATTTTCATCTGAATCAAGTGAAACCATCTGCCAACAGAAACAAAAAAAATTTCGTAAGGTACACATGAATATCCAAGTAGCAAGATGCATATTGGGTACATAAATGTGCAATGAGCCGAAGTAATCAAAGAAGAAATTACTTGACGATCAACTCAACATTACACAATCATAACTGAAAAACTTGCAACGGCGTATGCTCCATAAAGCTCAAACTAGTTCTGACTGCCAAAACAGGCTAAAATGCAGAAAAGACCATCCTTACTGATACTTATCCTAAGATAACTAAATTCGCAAGCAGACAGCCTTACAAAAAAAACTGTCTCTATTTCATTCTTGTGAAGGCTGTTGCATACTTCACCGAAAAAAAAAAAAGAAAAAGAAAATGGAAATCAAAATCAAAATCAAAATAAAAAATTAAATAAAAAATAAAATGAAGATTTTAAAAACTGAGACATGCAAAAACTGGAGAACATATGAAGGTGCAAATTTTCCGGTTTATAACTCACTGAAGTAAAATGCTATTCCTAACTGGTATTAATCCTTAATATTATGTCAAGAGGACTAAAAGCATAATGAGGCGTGAAAATACCACAGTATTCAATAATGACAGCTAATGAAAAATAACAGAGGGAACCCTCTTCGTGTAATTCAGCCCTTATCTAGAGCCAGTTAATTCCCACACTAAAGAAAGACATACAAGTCAACACTTACAAACGTACGAGCAAAGATGTTGTATGCAATTTCAGAATACAGATTACCAGTACGATTGGATATTCAATAGCACAAATGCAAAATTTCAGCTATTACAGAATTTTTGAACAGAAATTACTAAAAATATTCGGCCACTAAAAGAAACCAAGCTCCGCTACGAACCTAAGATGAAAATTATGAAACCCCAGATCCATTTTTTAAAAACATAACAACCCCACTTGATTATAAGCAGAGAACTTTACCCTGGATTACGATAACAACCACATTAAATCGCATAGAAACCAGCAAGACCCCCAACTTTACAAGAAAACAGAAAACTACAAAGCCACATTCAAAGCTCTATTAGAAACGGAAAACTAAAAGAGAAGCGAGACTGGGTTGTGATGTAAGTAGTCTACTTACAAACAAACGGACAAAAGAATGCAGAAACAATAAAGTTCGAAATTTTACCATGTCCACCATGTTTTTTCTTAATTCCAAATGTGATCCCTCCAATTTGTACTCCATTAACACTCCATATCTCTCATAACCCACTTCCAAAATCGTGTTCCTCAAGCAAAAACTCATACGCAAAACCATAAAACAACACCATTGAACAATACCATTTAATAAATAAACACAAGTACATATATGCAAGAAAAAATAAAAAAGTTGGGCAGAATTTTACCTGACTAGTTTGGAGGCAAGAAACAGAGAAGCGGCTTGAGGGGCACGTGAAGGAAGCAAGTTAAGGAAATGGGTCTGCGAGTTTTAGATTAAAAACAAAGAAAACGTGAGTATAAATACCAAAACAGAAAAGAAAAAGAAAAAAAAAAAGAAAAACTGTACATGAACATTTATCTATATACATACATGTTACATATATAAACAAGGAAGATATGTTTTCGTGTGAGTGTTTTTGGGTGTATTTGAGTGTGTGAAGTAAGAAAAAGATGGGGGGCAGAGTTGTACCTGGGTTGTGAAGAGGGAGCTAAGCCTTCATGGTTGATTTCGAAGAGAGAGAGAGAAGGAAAAAAATGAGAGACTTGTAAAATTTTTTTTTTTCTCTTTTCTTTTCTATGCGTTGTTTCTTTTGGTTATTTTCTTTTGCTAGTCTCTGCTGTGGAGAGAAAGAGAGAGAGTACTCAGAGTAGAATAGAAAACAACTTAGGAATACTAGTATGAGCTTTTAGAGAAGAGGGGAGGGTCCATTTGAAGGCAGGAGTCGTGGTCTTCCTCCACGCGCAAGTAGGAAGGGGTTTTGGGATGTGGTTGGGATTACCGTAGTTTGTAATTATGAAGTTTCGGTGCTGTGTGTATATTGCACTCTGAGTTCTTATTACATGCATCATGTCCTAAGGTTTTACTATTCCTCAACTCTTTCTAAAAGTTAACAATGTCATTGATGTACACTTGATAGAAAATTTTCCATGTGATTACCATTGATTTTTGGTAAATTTTGATTGCTTGTTCCGTTAAAGTTTAGCGATTAGCTTTAGTAAATACATAAAGAACAACTAACAGAATTTAAGATTTTCTTTGGTGTTACGATGATATTAACAATTGGACTGGATTAGGATATGTGTAGAAGTTCAAAGTTTTGTAACATCTTATATCAAAGATTTAGGTCGCTACATACAAAATGAGAATTTTATAGGTATGAAGTGAAAATAGAAACTTTTATATGGATTGTCAAATAGTAATGGCTATTGAATGATACATGCATTTGAGCCACATTTAATGTTATTGTTATAGTTTGTTGTTCAGCAATTATTTTCTTGAAATTTATTTTACCTATTGTTGTTATGAAATTGACGAGACAAAATAGGCAAAATATATGAATTTCACAAGAAAAGAAAATTATATTGTCTTTTAGCGACTGTACACAAGTTTAAATGGAATGAAATAACAATGAACTAATTGAAAAATCTAAACACAACGCCTATATTTGTTGTATTAGTCCTAATCCTCTAAAAACATCGACGTCTATGTAAAATTCTTGATAAAATATTGACTTTTGCTCGATATTTATATTACACTCATGTATTCTTTATAACGTATCTAATAATAATGGCCAAACATCTATTATAACACGTATACATATGACAGCCAGCAAAATTTTCAACTTAAACTTATATGGATAATTTAGCAGGGCACTTTTTGAAATTGATGTTGTTCATCGTATTAAAATACTTATTATTGTTTAGTTAGTTTCAGCCTCGAGAACAAGAATAATTATGCTCGACGTAACACATTATAGATCATTTTGGTAAAATTTTGAAACCAAAAAAAAAATGAAATCTTGTTAATAATTTTCTTTAAAAAAAGAGAGAGAGAGAGAGAGAGAGAGAGAGAGAGAAATAGAGCAGTCTACCGATTTCACACTACTGAATCGGCGTGCGCGGTTGGAGAGTTGGAGTCTTTGGAGAGACTGTACGGCACGCTCTCTGGATGCGGAGGTGACTAGTTAGTTACTAGAGTGGCTTTGCTGCCTATTTTATTTTATTAATATTTGTTCGTTTTTGATGAATTTCAATTACGCTTCAACTGTCTGTACACTTTTCGAAAATATAAAATGAAAGAAAAATCCTCTCTATACGTTTATTTGCTCAGATCGGATGTATATAAAAGTAGGTAAATAACAAGTTAAATAATTTTCCTCGAACAGAACCATATATATATATCTATATATAATAATAATAATCAGTAGGCTGGTGTTTCTCAGTCTTTTTAATGTACGTTGAGGATTTCTTCTGCATCTGTGGTGGCAAAAAAGAGCATAGCTTGAAAAGATAGAAAACGAATTTCTTCACCGGAAAACTTCTGTTTTATAGTAAATTAATCAACGCTTTTTCTGAGCCTGACTGCGCAGGATGGAGAACAAGAACGAAGAAAATGCTGACTACTAAGCAAGATTTGCTCGGTCACGTCAGCGCGGCTGCCGGGCACCGCCCACATCCCACAGCCACCGCAAAGGCGTGGGGTTCAACACTTTTATTGGGTTGGATTGGGTTCGTAGTGGTTGCTTATGCAGAGCTGAATTAACCTAAAGGATTTTTAAGTTTTAACCGTACGGGATAATAAGGTGTGCATGGGCTTTGTGTTTTTAATTTAATCCATTGTAACCCCACCACAAATGAGCTGATACTTGAGAAAGAAATTGGTAGTAACAGTTAATTATATAGTAGATAAAAAATGTGGAAATTATTTTTTTTAATCTTTTTATCCATAGAGTTGATACAAAAAAAAGTGATAAGAGAAAATTGGAAAATGTTTCTTTCTATCCACCTCCTTGTCACTCGTGTCAACGTGATTTGGCATCATACATGTCCCAGGTTGTGTAGGATAAGGGACGGTTTATGGGAAAAAAGCTTGCACCCGACTCTTTTATCTTTTGTTGGTTTTTGATTTTTCATATCATCTTTTACTTTTTCCTGTTGAAAGCTGGATCTCACTCTACCAATATCAGTCATAGATGGAAACCAATAAAACGAGTTGTGACGAATTTTTTGAATCCAAGAAATTAATTTTCTTTTCTTTCTTAAGCAGTCAGTCAGTAGTAATCTACATGCAAGAGTTTGATGTTTATATACATCACATATATATATATATATGTATATATTCGAGCAATTCATGGGCTGTCATGTTACATCAATTTAGTTACGTGCTAGTCCAAGAAACTTCATCACGACAAGTGTTAAAGGATATATATATGCTTATATATATATAGAAGAAGAAATATATATATATATATATATATACAGGTAAGGTCTTTTCATATATAGTTTTCTCTGCTTTCTTGCCATGTTTTCGTGCTAAAATCTGCAGTAAAATTACAATAATAATGATCCTCAAAGCTGAATGGGGGTATGAAGGTTGTAGGTGAAGCTTGGAAATTAACTAGAAACAGTACATGCTGTCTAAGGCCTAAAAAAAAAAAGTTACTCATTAAACAAATTATTAATTTCAAATAATAATAGCTAGCCTAGTCCTCCAAAAGGGTTGGATTCTTCTCAAAACCTAGCTAGGACTTCTTGATTCTTTTGCAAACGGACATTTGATAGCTAGCCCACCATTTTGCCTTTACACAGACGAAGCAAATTAGCTAGCTAGGCACGTTAATGGTGATTTTGCACGTCATCAAATTTGCCCATATACGTACTGCATGATGAGACTTTGAGCAAGCATATTACGATCGATGCATCTGGGGTGGTAGAGGTGCAAAAGGGTGGGCAGTCCTGTTGCCCACAGATTTGCTTTTCGCTTGCTCGTCAAAATGTTTTTGACCGCAGCCGTTGGTAAATAAATGGCTATAGATGGTTTTTTTTTTTTTTTTTTTTTTTTTTTTTAAATGAAAATTTCATCTTTAAGCTTTTAGGACCTCAACTTCGTCTCATTATTTGTCCTTGGATTATGACTTCACAGGCAACTAAAGTTATCTGATTTCACGCATTTAGATTGCCAAAAATATTTATTACTTTTTGTAACGGCTATTGAAATAATATATACGAACCCCTAGTTATTATTTCACAATCCAAATGTTCCGTCGATATAAGTTCTTTAATATTCCAAACTCTTTTTTTTTTTTCTTTTGTTTTGAATTTTAGGTCAAGCAAGTTATTTCTTCCGGTTTCTCTCTTTTAGCCATACTACGTACCCCGATCTCATTTGTTGCAACAAGATATGTAATTGTGTCCTTTGTTAAGCTTCACTTAATTTGTTGTGTTACTTAGCAGTACTTCGTCAATAACTCATGCTTCTAGGCTGATCAAACTTGTTTCGATTGCATTTTTTTTACAGAAAAATTACTGTAACGATTTGATATATACGAGGTAAAAAAGTGATGATTGAGAAATGTGTTCACGAAAGCGTAGCAATTTTTTTGAAAAATTGCTGTCCAAACAAGCACTTTATCTTTTAAAGCCAAACAAAAGAAAAAAAATGATAAGACAAACTTTTTAAGAATAGCTTCAATGAAGTCAAAGCTCAGCAATTTTGGGACCATGTTTTGTTCATACAAGTACAGCGGCGCATAACAGACATACAACCGTGTGGTTCGTCAAAATGTAAAATGCAATCTAGTCTAGAAGGAATACAGTAAAAAAAACTTCAATATCTATGTAAGTAATTTTACATAGACATCAGAAGATATATTACGAATTAAAAAAGTAAAAGTAAATTTTGTATGTACTGACAATATATATATTATCACGATTGGTTGGATATACGACATTTATGTAAAAGTAAAAGTTGAATTTCAAATTTAAATTTTATACAGTTATCGTTCATTCAATACTGACAGTGCATATGTTGTCAATGTATAAAAGATTAATTCAAAAAATAATCTACTGTGTAGGCTCCGGGCAAATGGAGTAAAATGAAGAAAGCAATACAAACAAAAGGAAAAGAAAAGTTGAATGATATGGTACCAATGGTACTCTATCCTCCGGTTTCATGTCGTACGTTAAAACCTATGAAATCTGAAACCAATTTTCTTATCGCCGTTAATTATTGACTCTAGGGTAAAAAGCTCACGCCCTACGTGGAGCGACATGCAGTCTTAGGGCTTAGTAGGATTCAAGCAAATACTAAACGACGTTCCCTTTCATAACCGTCCAATCCAGTAGGGTTTGGACTCTTTTCAAAAGAGTGCCTAACGAGACCTAAGCCACGAACCATAGAAACGCTTAATTAGGTAATGGACCTTAACTTGATCACCAGCCCACCAACTTTTTTTTCTTGCACATAAATTACAGAAATAAATAAGAAAAATATTATTTGCACTTTCATTTTTTTGTTAATTGAGCCCTCACTATTATTTTAATCATATAAATTTTTATTTATTAGACTATATGATAAAATGAATAGTAAGAGAGCAAATAATAAAAAATAAAGTGCATAGATACATAAATAAACTTATGGTATTTGGGGACACACTCTTTGACGCATCACCACATAAGATGGCTAATATTTAGAGTCATTTATCACTTGGATTAAAGAAATGAAAATCTCATGCCAACATTTTAGGACCAATAAAATGTGTATGATTATAAATTTATCACCCAACAATGTAAAAATTGAAAGACCATGCATTCTTCACCTCATCGACATTTTAGTAACTAACATGAATTTTGTACTAAGATAATTACCATGTCTATATATATGTATTGTTCCCAGTAATGGGAGTCGTATTATCAAATTTGCCTAGAATAAACATCTTTTGAGTTTGGAGGATCTTTGACTTCGAGTCTCACAATGGTCAATAAGGAGACTAATGTAATTTGGTTGACTGAAAAAGACGTAGTCAAGGAAGAGCCAGTTTCACTATTCTCCTCGGTAAAGAATTCTTTACCAGTAGAAACCATATTCCTGTCAAACATTGACCAAGCTCTAGTATTTCCGGTGGAAACCATCTTCTTCTTTGAGGTTCCTTCAAACGTTAAGAACCCTTCAAGTACACTTAATGCTGCTGAAAGAGTTAAAGAAGCTGTACAAGTACTTTTGGGTCCATATTATTTCATGGCTGGGAGGCTAAACTTCAATCAAGAAACCAAGAGAGTGGAGCTTTTATGCAATAATGCTGGAGTCTTGTTTGTGAGTGCAACATCTGAACTTACACTGAAAGAGCTTGGGGATCTTTCACAGCCAAATCCAACATTCCATCATTTGATTCATCGCCCTGGTCTATATAAAGGCCTTCTTGAAACAGCAATATTCACAATCCAGGCAAGTTTTCAATCATTTTTTAATTTAAATGAAGAAACTGAAAAATGGAAAAACCACCATTTAGTTTTTGTGATTCGTTGTTCTTACGATTATGCAGGTGACAAGATTTGGTTGTGGTGGTTTTTCGCTTGGATTCACCACGAATCATGCTATTCTTGATGGAAAATCAGCAAGTGATATGTTTCACAATCTAGCTTCTATATGTAGAGGTGAAGGTCTGAAGGTAGAAGCAATCAACAATGATAGATCGTGCATTCGAGCAAGAACTCCTCCGCAGATCAGTTATCCACACAATGAATATGTGAAGTTGGCTAAGACTTCATCTCTTCCCTCATCATTCACCACACAGGACAGAATACATCCTTCTCCGCTTATTTTCTCTCATATATATGTTCACAAGCTCTTCTCTTTTACTCCTGATATGTTAATGTCACTCAAAGAAAAAGCCATGACTAAATGCTCAACTTTTGAAGCTATTGTAGCTCATATTTGGAGAGCAAGAACAAAGGCAATCTTTGAAAAGGATGAAGACGATGAGTTTTCAACTGTTCTCTTTGCTGTGGACATTAGGTCCAAACTTTCACCACCATTGCCAAATGACTTTGCTGGAAATGCAGTTGTCACAGCGTTTGCTACTGCAAAAGTGAAGGATTTGGTTGAAATGCCACTGCCCTTTGCTGTTGGGAAGATAAAGGAAGCAAGAGAAAGGGTGACAAACGATTATATAAGGTCTGTCATAGATTGGTTGGAGGTAAATAAAGGTATTCCTGCAAGATGTGATGGGAGCTTTTATGTATCAGCTTGGTGGAAATTGCGTTTTAGAGAGCTTGATTTTGGCTTTGGGAAGACTGTTCATGGTGGTCCAATTGTGAGTGGGAATGATGAATTTGTCCTGCTTTTATCTAATGAAAGTAGTGGAGGAAATGGCGATGGGATTAATGTTTGGATGGGCCTTGAAAAGGAGATTATGCAGAAGTTTGTGTCTTGTGTCTTTGAGATTTAAACCCAATTATATCTAGCTAGTTGGACATCTACAAAAGCACAGTTATTAAATAAAAAAAAAAAGTAACTTCTATTCTCTGTTGATCATATGGTGAGAAGATAACTACTAATTCTACATCGACTTTATTTCATTTTGCACCTAAAAGAGCTGATGCAGTTGTAAAACTAGGATTCTTATGCACTAGCTTTCAACTTTAGGCAAAGTACTTATGTGCAAAGAGCTGATGCAGTTGTAAAGCTAGGATTCTTATGCAGTTGTAAAGCTAGGGGTGATGTCTACAATTTGAATATATAGTTCAAGTTGGCAAGTTGAGCTAATCCGCCAGAAAATGAACAGGAGTTGAAGTTGCTCAGAGGGTGACAAAGAGATCATCACTCTTATATTTTGGTTAACTCTGTCCCTTGAATTTAGACGCACACAGAGAAGAGTTAGGATAACACACAGTCGACCGGCCTCCTCCAAGTTTTCTGCATAACGTAGTAAGTTTTCGTATACTTCATCTGCATCTTTCTTTTTTTTTGTAAAGATTTCAACGTTTTTTCCTTGTTCAAGTTTGTTACAAATTCTTCAATAAATCTTCCTTTTGCGTCTCTTACATGCTCTTACTAGTTCTTGGATCTTACAATCAAATGATATTTGGAAGGAATTACGAAGATGAATGCTGTTTTCTGGCTGATAAAATTTGATGTACCGTATCTCTGTGTCTTCTTTTTTCTTGGTTAAAGAAAAAATCAAATTCAACTTTGATAATGTATTCCTTGCACTAATTAAGATGACTTGGGCATTCCAAAGAACCGTTTGGTTTGCTGGCATCGATCGGAAGAATTGGTCAAAACCCTAAAGTAACAAAGTCCATCTTTTGGGATCCGGATTAGAAGCCACGAAGGGAATAAGGTTGGGTGGTGGAATCTTTTCAAAAATAGAAACGCAATTGGGCCACCGAATATCCTTAAGATGCTAAATTAGAAAGGCTGTCTAACAAGGAAGAAGCAGATGATTAAAAAGACAAAACACAGACAGATAATGAACATTTTCTCCAAGGTAGGAACTTCTTAGTCAAAACTCAGGAGGGTTAAAAGGAACTTCTGACATCCAAGTCATTCTAATCTTAATCTAAACATGCTTTAGAGGCAACCTCATTGAGAAACATAAGTATGTCCTTGTTTTTTTTAACCTTTTTCCAATTAACATTCTCAGCCAATGGGATCGATTAGTTAGTCCGACAACATTGGGGCGCACATCTGGATTTTGTATGGCCAAAATTAGGACACTAGTATTTTTTCAACAGTGAATATTCTCTACTTGCGTTCAAAAAATCCACAACTTCATTAAATTATGTGAACACTTTGTTGAATCCAATATTGTACGATAGCTAGTTGAATGTACTTTGGCAAGCACATTCACCATCAAACGAGTATAGCAGAAGAAGACAATCGATTACGCCCTCAATTAGAGCTAAATCGTTAGGTAGGATTTCATATTCTTGAAAGCACCCTCTGCTAGAAGTTATTGGTTTTCTTTTAAATAAAGATATTAATATTTGTGCCTAATCTTTGAGTTCAAAATGCGATGGAGATGAGTAATTACGCTAATATATTTGTGAATGATGAAAACAATAATATTTGCCATAAGTTATACGAATTTTGGATTGAGGCAGTCGGGAGGAGATACAATGAAAAAATATAAAATTTAGTTAGTTTGAAATCATCTTCAAGTTAGAAGTTTGATGTATGGTTGTAAACACCATCCTTAAAATCTATCTAATACTTCGTCATTCAGGAAGAAAAGAAAACAAAAAGAAATTATTAGGTCGCCCGCGTACGTACCTACATTGCCTAAGTGACATTATTGAGTTTGCAGCTCTCCAAAAATCTTGCTATTAATTACTGGTTGCATGCATGCTCAGTTCTCTCTCCTTTACTTCTCTTTGGACACTTATATTTGGTTCTTTCATATTGCTCGCTTACATGTCTCATCTGATCAAGAACTACAGCATTCCAAACTCCAAAAAGAGTGACGACTAGACGAATAATCCTCATTTACACAGTCAAACATCTAGATGATCTTGTCGCTGACCGGCTAGAATAGCTTTAATTGATTTCTTTCTTTATTTACACATTATGGTACTGGAATATCCGAATAGATTATATTGGTATTGCTTGAAGCCTGCTGTTGACAATAGTAAAAACCGCATAGAATCTAAAAGTTCTAAGGAAATGTAACAATTTCCGGAAAGAAATTTGAGAACCTAATTAAGGGGAGATAAACTATGCCATACAGCTGAAAATTACCTACAAAACAAGTATTATGATTCCTGCAAATGCAGAGCTTCAAACATTGTGCAGTTGACGCCATTTGCTTACTTATTTTTAAATATTGCACGGCCTGCAGATCTTTTAAAAGCATAGCCATTTCAGTCCAAATAAGTGAACGACTGTAGGCAAAGCGAAGAATGATGAAATTCTTTCGCCTTTCTCTTATGTTCTCCTCTCAAAAAGTAGAGAAATTCTAAGAAATGTTCAAAACTGGCTATAACTTACGATGCGACCTATGAACTTCCTCCGTGATCTCCCGACTAAAAATCATTAGAATAAGGATAAGAGAAGAGGGTTTTTGTCCCCCTTCCGAAGCTAGATAAATTGGCGCCACAGCCATGGTCAACCTATATACTTAGCTGTTTGCAGCAAACTCTGTTCCGAGATCCTTGGAGCTCATATTATAACCACCCTCCTGTCCTTAATTCCTACACTTCGTACTGAAAAACGCTATGAATAAAACAACAAGCAATAGCAAAATTCAGACAAAGAAATGGATGCTTTCGCATAGAATGATGTAAGCTTGTCCCAGATATAATATTAATTAGTTAGGCCATTTTCAAGGAGTACGTCCTAGCGGCTGATGCCTCTCAACTAACATTTTTTCTATATCTTTTCATAATGCAATCATTCCTAACTATTCTCCTTCAACACATTTTAAATATTCGATAGGCTTGCCAATTAGGCTGTTGTCGAGCCTATAGATAAATTGGGATGCATATGTAGACGAAGCTCTGACATGCCAACATTTCTAGTACATTAACCTTGCTGTGCCAGCATAGATTACTGTACTTGAAGATGAACCCAAAAAACATGGGATTTCTTTACAGAGTTCTCCAATAAATTTGGTTAAGACCCCACGATTGATGCCGACCTGGTCGGCACTGCCACATGCCCAATTGCCATATTGGACCTCAAAAGACACATGTGCCATGACATACCTGCTTTCATGTAGAGACATATGCATGCATATATGGTAGGCTGAAAAAAACTATTGTGCAAATCCCGTACGAACACAATAATTTTCAAGGATATAAAAACCTAAAGTTTTTTTTTTTTTAAGCTAAAAAAAACCTAAAGTTGATTTGGAGAATGGTGATTAAGTGCAGCTTAGCTGCACGCTTAGCTAAAATATTTTAAACGGTTGAGATTGATTGTATGTCTCTCATGCCCATCATTTGTCGTGTATATTTTACGTATGACTGTATAAGCATGAAATTGTTTTGAACAGTTGTAAGTGACAAAGTTTAGATCCATGTTCCTGCACACAAGGTTTGTACTTTGTATCCTAACTCTTTGCCTTGTATATATGTACTAGCGCTTTGACCCGAAAAACAGAGGGTTCATTAGTTTCTCCTGCAGATATGGTTGATAACCTGGGAGCTAGTGCCTCAAGTGAGGAAGGGGGCATCAAAGAACAAGACCGGTTGTTGCCAATCGCCAACGTTGGCCGAATCATGAAGCAAATTTTGCCACCAAACGCCAAAATCTCAAAGGAAGCTAAGGAAACAATGCAAGAATGTGTTTCAGAGTTCATTGGCTTCGTGACTAGTGAAGCATCTGAGAAGTGCCGGAAGGAGAGAAGGAAAACCGTGAATGGAGATGATATTTGCTGGGCTTTAGGAACGCTAGGCTTTGATGACTATGCAGGACCTCTGAAGAGGTACTTGGATAGGTATAGAGAGCTTGAAGGTGATAGATCAGGTAATCAAGATAAAGTTAGCAACAGTGCTGAAGAAATGGAAGAGCCATCTTCATATAGGAGCAATATCGTTCAACCAAGAAACCAAGCCGAACCCTCATATAGGAGGAATTAATAGCTCTACTTGAAGTCCTATTTATGGCTTCATCGAGACAAATTTGAAGAAACATCGACATTTTCAGATCTTATTGTTAGGTTTTAATATGAGAATCTTTGAGGAAACAGTTTTATGGTTTTCGTAAGCCGTCTTTTCTTACATAAACTCTGCTCGTTGTCTGAGCTCGTGAATGTGTTAGCTTCGATTTACAGTGATGAAAAAGCAGTTTCTTGAGTGAAATTTTGTAGAAGAAACTTGAGCAAATGAATTTGCACCTTTGAAGTTTTCTCATAAATAGAATACATTATTATCAATTAGCTTCTCGGTTTGACAGGAATATTGCTTTTACTGCCTTTCGGCTGCCTTGTAAAAAAGCTGGGAAGTCCAAAATTTCGATGCAGCTCAGACAAGAGTGAAACAGCTCGATTCAGGTCAGTAAGGGACTTTTTTCCCTCCATTTGATTCGAGATTTTATTTGTATTGACAACATAATTGAAATTTGTTGACCCTCCTCCAGATTAATGGAGTACATGCATGTTTATAACATGAATGAGATTTTCCCTTTACCAAGACTAAATATTTCGACAAAAGTTAGCAACTAGTACATGATTTCTCTCTGGTATTAGATCATACGTTTTGCTATTGATAAATGACGATTGGACCCCCTCTGGCTACCCAAGGATTCTTAAACTACTTGTTGACATCAGGTCCTTTAATTTATTTGGTACGTAACATCCTGATCTCTTCTCCCTTTTTTTACAGGATAAGGTCATGGTCTAGATTCATCTTTAAAAAAATTTTCAAACTCCAAATTAATATTCTGTTTATCTGATTGTGGATGTTGACCCAATGGTTAAAAATCAGCTTAGGCGCCTGTCATGATAAGAGATTAATGCTTCCTGGAGCCAGTCACAAATGCAAATTTGAATAGGCACAGCAAATTTTTGTCATTGAGAAAGCTATTAGATCTTAGGCATATTTGCTTTTTGCCATTCTCATATTTTTGGGACTTGAGGGGGGTGGGGGTGGGTGGGTTTATAGGTTAGGGTTTCTTGGATTCTCAGTGGGATATGTTAGTTTTATCATTTTTTACAAGTATCGTACCGTTTGAGGTTTGTGTTCATTAGATTCCCAGCTAATTAAAGATAGTACTTCCAACAATAACAGACAATTTGGGAGGCAAAATCAAATGCCCAGTGAACAACGTCCAATCAACCTCAAATCCGTATTATTTGGTAATCTGGTCTTTTAAAATAGAATATTCTCCATGAAGGGAGGCACAGCAGAAGGTATCTAGCTAGAAATCCAAATTGAAGCATGAACAAGTTCTCTTCTTTATTGGGAGTAGGTGAAATGGAATAATTACGTTCCTTCTTTGGTCTATGCATGATATATACAAGTTATAGATAATGCAGGCTTTGGCAATCAGGGGTTTGTGTTCAATCCATGCATCTGTACACAAGAAATTCAGAAGATTAATGGGGATGTGATTTTATGTTTTAAAATCCAACTACCAATTTGGTCAACTTAAGTGGTCAAAAAGATTATGTTAGTGAATCAACACATACATGATGGAAGTGCGAAGTGTGCGCTAAAAAGTCCAGTGTCAAATCTTTAATATCCAAGACAGAGCAAGGTGAAATTTTAGATGTCGAAGACAGAAAATGAGTAGAGGGAGTAACTCTTGAATTACCTGCATTGACTTTTAGAAAATATCGGAACACTAAACAAGAGAACAAGTGCAGTTGGACCATATTCAGAGCCTCATTTGAAGCTACCATATTAGAATTAAGCGTCTATGATTATTCCAGTCTTCTTCTTCTTTCAGCCACTTGACGAATCATGACTTTATAGTCATCTGGGATCTGATCTCCTTTCTTTTTTCTTTGGGTCCAAAATCTAGGTGAAATTCCTGTTTTTCAGTAGGAGAATCATATATATATATATATATATATATATATATATATATATTACCACGACTCGTACCACTGGTAGTTTGATACTCACAAAACACAAGCGCTTGAACTTGTAACCATGCACTTGTTTTATCCCTCCTCAAAAATTAATCATCCTACTTATAAACAAAACTTGTGGTGTTTTCATTTGTTATACAGGTTTTCTTGCAAGAAAGGGATCCAAGTTCAGGCTGTTTACCGCGTAGATGATGAATAGTAGAGCTATAGCCGCCGACCGCCTTGTGCGCTGTTCCAATATTCCAATCCTACTGTAAGAACATATCCATCTTAAGAACTCATCTTTATTTGACTTAGATGTTGCTGCCATATATGATAGAAAATCCTCAAAAATGCAGGGAAAATGCACCTTGTATTAGTTTCTAAGTTAACTATGCAACAAATACGTTTAATCTCAGGAAAAAAAAATGAAAAGATCGAGAAGGAAAAGATGATGAACCGTTTTTCATAAAATGAAGATCATAGGTGATGTGTGTCTTCATTCTGGTTTCCCGGTCAATATTTAGATGCATTGCCTCAGAAGAAAAACAATTTAGTGGCTTTCTGTCAGAGTACAAGCACGAATATGGCAGTGCAACGAAAATAGCTTATGTTGAATGCTTGAATCCTTTCTTTAGTCATTAACTAACATTTCTTGGTGTTGATTCTCATAGATGGTTTTAGCACCGGATCCAGGATAAAATACCTGCAAATAAAGAAGTTTGATGTAGCAACATTAACCAGCACTCGCGCTTAAAAAAAATTTTCTGGAAATAATTGTAATATAAGAACCATGATAAGTCAATCAGGAAGTTTGCTTGGCGTCATGCTGCCATGCCGTGCTTCACCCTGCAGACTGCACTTGGTTGTGCCCACAAAGCGTTTTCATCACATTGCAGAAGTCTATAGACATTTGAAAGAAATTTTACTTCCAATTGCAGACAAGGTATGGGAGTTCAACTTATCTGAAATCACGACCTTTACCTGATCACTTACATGATGCTTTATGCCATTTAAGTTTAAAGATATATTACATAAACATACCAGTAGTTCTGGCTTAAGCTAATGATCTTTTCACCAACTACTGTAGTACATGTTCTTTCTCATTCTAGCATGATTTTTTTTTTTTTACGTTTCTGATTCCACTTGTTGAGGCAAATAGGAAGGTGAACGTGCAGGAATAGGATTAGCTAGCTTTACTAAGTGATGTAGTAATTTTTAGTTCAGTTTACTTTTGCTGCAACTTAATATCACTACAACAAAAAAGGGATTTGGCAAGGAACAAAAGTTCTCGCCAAATGTTTTGACTTCCTCGCTAATGAATTTCAGCGAGGAAAATGCTTCCTCGCCAAGGTTGTCGCTAGATGCTCGTCGCTAAAAGTTATTAGCGAGAATGCTGCTGCCTTTCACACTGATGGAGCAAATCAATAGCAAGGGCAGACCTCCTCGCTAATTACTGGAATGCTATGGCGAGAAAAACTTTCCTCTCCACTAAAATAGAAAACTCCCCACAAAAAGCAGTGGTTCCTTGCAAATAGTCAAGGTGTTTTGTGAGGAAATTAGTGCGTCCTCACCAATAACATAGAATTGGCAAGGAACTTTTTGACAATTCTGCAATCCCCCATATATATACCAGTAAAACGTTTTTGGCCAGGAAAGTTTCCTCTCTAATGTTCCCCTCTAATGCTGTTGTGAACATTTCTTAATCCCATTTTAATATGCTAATCTTAATTCCTTGAGCCAATTATATATGGAGTGGTTTTGTTAGAAAATTTAGCTGCAAATAGCTTTTTTGTTTTTTTGGGGAGAAAAGCTTTTGGTTTATTTGTTGTCTCATCAAAATCTGAAACCATCAGTTTCTACCATTATTGACAGAGTAATACATGGTATATTTATAAATAGAGAAACAAACATGTTGTATAAATTGATACAGAGAAGCATATGATGCAGAACGGTACAGACATAATTGACGCCCTCAAAATCATTCTAGAATATCTAAAATGCTATTGACTTTTGGGATCCAAGCCGCCTCTTTCTCAGTCGCTCAGCCATGATAAATGCAAGTTCAAGTGATTGAGAAGCATTAAGCCTAGGATCACAGTGTGTGTGGTAGCGCGAGCTTAGTTCATCAAAGGGTCACAGTACGCAATCCACCAATGCATTCTGTCACATTTTGGCCAGGCATCTGTAGATGGACTCCTCCCAGGGTGGCTGCCTTCCTGCTTATGGACATCAAAGAATGCTGTTACTTCCGCCCTGTAGCATCAAAAGGCAGAGTCTTTAGACCACAAGGAGCTTTGATGGTGTTTCAACATGAGAACCATCGAACCAAAGGAAATGGGCTTAACAATCGCAGTACAAGCCAGATGTGGAATCCAATTTAGTAATAGACCATTGATACGGTAGAAGCAAGCACCGTTGATATGGTCAATTGGAAGTCCAGCAGCAGTCATAAATCCAAGAGTCTCGTCTACATGGTGAGCTAGATCACGGTATCTATCACCTTGTTTGCTGTGCTCTGTGAAATCCAGGTTCAACTGTGTAACCCTCTACATAGCAGCATATCCTCCAGTTGCAAATGCCATCAACAGATTCAGAGTAGCTGAGCTGCACAAAAAGGGAAGATTAGATTAGATGGAGAAATTTACTGATTGCATATGAAAACAGGGGCTTGAACCAACTAGGAAAAGCAGAGAAGTTAACCTCAACCAACCAGGAAACAAGATGAAAATCATAGGTTGTTAGCTTAAACCTCAACCAATCGAAAACTACAATCTTTGATGTTAAGCACAAACCCACATAATTTACCTTCACAGAGTCTAGAGAATGGTTGGAACTCAATTTTCCTAAAATTGTGAGGAAAATAATGTAATCTTAGAAATCTGACACAAATAATGGTAATAAGAATGCACAAGAAGGATATGCAGACTCACAAAATGGCACCAAAATATAGATCTAACAGTATTTGAAGCAAATGGATGAAGTATTGAAGTTGCTCTGAGGTTTTCTTACAGCAATAAAACCTAAGCCCCTTCACGTTTTGCAATTCTTGGGAGATAGACAGGAGGTGGGCCTTCATTTTTGAGCAATTCCTCAGAGGTCTCCTTCACGTTTAGCAATTCCCGCATCTGTTCTTCAATTTTTGGACTAAAAACCACCAATCTTGGCCTTTGAGAGAAGAACATATGAGTGCTCGATCAATTGAGAGAGATAAGTGAGGGCCGGCCTTTCTATGTATATATATAATAGTATTATCCCTCAGCTGTAATGAGCCTTCAAATTTTGCCGGAAGGACGTTGCGGGAAAAATAAAATTCTTGGAGGGAATAAAGCGCGCGTGTCCTAAATTCTGAAACATTTATGATGGTTTAAGTGTTGTAGTTAAAAGTTTCTAAGAATTGGAGAATTGGAGTATATTATATAGAATGAATATTGAGTGTTAGAAGTATATAAAAATTGAAAGAGATCATGTATGAGAAAATGAAACTAATCAAAATATTCTCAATATATAGCAAATCAAATTAACTAAGTTTGATAAATTTGCATTTAATTTTCAAATAGAGGTTTGTTGTATGATATGTAATTGCCATTTCTTGAAATTATTCCTCACTCTTATATTTTTGCTAAACTTCAAAGAACTTAACTACGCATAAAATAGCATGAGAGGAATGCCTGCAAGTGTGCTAGTCAATAAATATTTATATTATATTTGTGCTAATACATGTCCATATGCATAATTCAAAAATTCTTATGTATTTCATATATGAGTATTCTTTTCAAGTAACTGTATAAAACACTTATAAATGTTAATAATTAGATGATTTAATTTAATTGTTCTAAAGTTTTAAATACGAGGATAAAGAATAAAATTGATATGGATGTACTATAATCTATGAAATTATAGTAAATTACTTGTAATTCCAGTTCCTCAACTTTTAAATCTATTTGTATTGTGACTTTGAACTATGTGTTATTTTGCTAAACTCATATTTCTATGATGAACTTTTGATCATAATTTATAAAAAAGAATTTCGTGTAACAAGCGCTTTATGTTGCCTATCCATTTTTTTGAATTGTTATAAAAGTATGTAATTCTTTTATTAAGAAAAAAAAGTCTTCTGTAATAGGCTTAACCTCTCCTCAATTAAAAAATTGATTGAGATAATGTACTTTAGAAGTTTAATTGAGTATTAATAAGGGATAATTGCAGAAACCTCCCCTGAGGTTTCTAACATTTGCACTGACCTCCCCTGTGGTTTGAAAAATTACATTGACCTCCCCTGAGGTTACTAATCCTTTGCAAATTCAGTCCAAACGATTAAAATATTGTTTTAGGGAGTGAAATTAGAATTTTTTACCAAATTTGTCATTTGTACTACATGTCCAATGAATGACAAAATACTACAAATTAATTAACAATTAATAAACTTTAAGGAATATAGTTTATAGGCAAATACGCATTACCTATTTAAAGTACCGACTCTTTATGGGTATTTTACTTTCAAACATTTAATTTAATACAAATATTTACGCTCAAATACATATTTGTATTTACTTTCAAATATTTAATTTTTGTTAAATACAAAAACTACCAAGCTCTCTTCCGTAAAAATATTAATATAATACTTTTTCAATTTTAGTTACAAACATTTATGTATTTAACATAAATTAAATGATTCAAAATAAAATACCCATAAAGAGCCAATACTTTACTCATGTAATGGATGAAAGCCATAAAGAATTAATACTTTATGGGCCATTTCTTTTTAAAAAAATATATTTAATTTATATTAAATAAATAACCTACCGATTTCCTTTTTGCAAGAATATTACTGTAACACTTTTTTGAATTTTACTTACAAACATTGATATATTTATCATAAATTAAATGTTTGAAAGTAAAATATCTGTAAAAAGCCGGTACTTTAAATGAATAATACGTGTTTGCCTATAAAGAGCCGGTAACTATTTAAAGTACCGGCTCTTTAAGGGTATTTTACTTTTAAATATTTAATTTAATACAAATATTTATGCTCAAATACAGATTTGTATTTACTTTCAAATATTTAATTTTTGTTAAATATAAAACCTACCAATCTCTCTTCCGTAAAAATATTAATATAACACTTTTTCAATTTTAGTTACAAACATTTATGTATTTAACATAAATTAAATGATTCAGAATAAAATGCACATAAAGAGCGAATACTTTACTCGTGTAATAGATGAAAGCCATAAAAAATTAATACTTTATGAGCCATTTTTTTAAAAAAAATTAATTTATATTAAATAAATAACCTATCGATTTCCTTTTTGCAAGAATATTATTATAACAATTTTTGAATTTTACTTACAAATATTGATATATTTATCATAAATTAAATATTTGAAAGTAAAATACCCGTAAAGAGGTGGTACTTTAAATGAGTAATGCGTGTTTGCCCGTAAATTATACTTTTTAAAGTTTATTAATTGTTAATTGATTTATAGTACTTTGTCGTTCATTGGATATGTAGCACAAATGGCAAATCTTGCACAAAATTCTAATTTCACTCTCTAAAATAATATTTTAATCGTTTGGACTAAATTTGCAAAGGATTAGTAACCTCAAGGGAGGTCAGTGTAATTTTTCAAACCACAAGGGAGGTCAGTGCAAATGTCAGAAACCTCGGGGGATGTTTTTGTAATTATCCCTATTAATAATTGTAAACCACTCCATTTTTATTATTCTAATGCCAACATAACAAATGTGACTTTGAACTATATGTGTTATTTTGCTAAACTCATATTTCTATGATGAAATTTTAATTGTAGTTTATAAAAAGAATTTCATGTAACAAGTGCTTCACAATGCCTATCCATTTATTCTTGAATTGTTACAAAAGTATGTAATGCATTAATTAATAAAAAAGTCTTGTGTAATAGGTTTAATATCTCATCAATTACAAAATTGATCGAAATAATGTACTTTGGAAGTTTCATTGAGTATTAATAATTGTAAACCGCTCCATTTTTATTATTCTAATACAAACATAACAAATGTGACTTTAAACTATATGTGTTATTTTGCTAAACTCATATTTCTATGATGAAATTTTAATCGTAGTTTATAAAAAAGAATTTTGTGTAACAAGTGCTTCACAATGCCTATCCATTTATTCTTGAATTGTTACAAAAGTATGTAATTCATTTATTAAGAAAAAAGTCTAGTGTAATGGGTTTAATCTCTAGTCAAATACAAAATTGATTGAAATAATGTACTTTGGAAGTTTCATTGAGTATTAATAATTGTAAACTGCTCCATTTTTATTATTCTAATACCAACATATCAAATGTGACTTTAAATTATATGTGTTATTCTTCTAAACTCATATTTTAATGATGACATTTTAATCATAGTTTATAAAAAGAATTTCGTGTAACAAGCGCTTCACAGTGCCTATCAATTGATTCTTGAATTGTTACGAAAGTATGTAATTTATTTATTAAGAAAAAAGTCTTGTGTAATAGGCTTAATCTCTCCTTAATTACAAAATTGATTGAAATAAAGTACTTTAGAAGTTTCATTGAGTATTAATCATTGTAACCAACTCCATTTTTATTGTTTTGAGACCAAAATAATAAATGTGACTTTGAACTATATTCCAATTTTGTCAAATACCAATGCATATATAGATTAATTAATTTTTCAATATTATTTGTGATATCATTTCCCCTTGTTTCCATGTTAAGTGACAAGATTCTAAAGTACTCCCTCAATCTTAATATTAGAGTCATTTTTTGGGAATCCAAATTTATATGGAGATATGATAATCATTATGTTTAGATGAGGTGGCATTGATGAATTACATATCTATCCTTTGAATTCAAAATATTGTTTTAATAGAAGTGTATCAAAATTAAAAAAAAAAACTTTTTCAAATGGCAAAATTAAAAAGTATGTATTTAATTTGAAATAGCGACTCTTATTTTGGAACATCAATAAAGTAAAAATATGATAACAACTACAGACAAAGGAAGTACATAACAACCGTTTCATGAAATTTGAAGTTCTTTGACAGAGTTGTGAAAGATAATGAGCCATGTGTAACACTTTTTCCATGCCTGCATTGTTTGGCTGGTAGATATAAAATTCAAAACCCATAAATATGCTTGATTTAAAGTATTTGGTCTATATGATTCTCCAAGTTCCAAAAATCTTGGGCAATTGTATTACATATTGTTAGACTTTCCCACTTTCATTACACGGATTAATAAAAAATAATAAAATGCAAAATTGAAACTAAAAAAGCAATAAGCATAAACTAGGATGGAAAAAGGGACGTGTGACATTTAATCATAATTCAGCACCTATGCATGACCAAAAGTTGAAGTCATTACTTCAAAAATACATGAACAGCAATTGTGCCTTTCCAAAATAACCACCGTTTAAAACAAACTTGAGCTTCCAAAAGGTCTTGTCACCTATTACATCCCAAACAAGCCACCTAAACATTTTAAACACTTTCACGGTGCCTTCCAGATTGCAACCTATTTCCAAATTCGCAATGTTAACCTGCACCAGAAAAATCACATATTAACAAGCCAAATTCAAGCAAAAAATTAAATGCAAGCATTTTTAGAATTGAATTACAGGACTTTTGTCAAGAAGACAAATTGCCACATAGAGCAAGGAAAACACATACCATTACTCCTTTTAAACAAAAATAAGCCTAGCTTCAAAAATATTTTATCATCTACCACATCCAAAACTAGCCAAACTACAACAACAATTCAAGCTCAAGTGGCTCCTTCTAGATTGCACAGCCTATTTCCATCCAAAATCTCCAAAATAAACCTGCAAAACAAAAATTTAATGTAAGAGATTTTCCACATAATGAAATTTTTTACTAAAACCATTGTGCCTCAACTGCATTTCTCAGCACTAAAACTTCCCATGTATTTGGCTACCCATATATTGCTTTCCAAAATCACATATAACTTGCATCACATCCATTCATCATTTTGTCATAGTGTATTACTAGAAATAACAGAGAACTGACTCTATGCATTCATATTAATTGAGATTCGTACTAACATCATCACACAGAAGCACAAATTGGTGACATCACCAATAAATTGTTTGAAAGAATGATGATACAACGATGGAAAGTCATTATTATTGCTGAAAGATGTCATGCATGCTCATGCACTTGTCCACCTACCAAGCTGCATGCATACATGCAGGAGTTTTTTTTTTTTTTGGGGGTGGGGGGCGAGGGGTGTTTGGATTTTGGGGCTTTGGATTGTGAGAAGAGAAGCTACATCTGCAACTAGTCATGGAAACGGCTGACAGAAACACAAGCTGTAAAAACTGGAGAGTTCCAAAGAAGTTGTTGGAAACACGGCTAGAAACAGAGGAAAAACAGAGCAGCGATATCACTTCAAGAAAGCAGTGCTATTATGGCACCATACCAATTCCTCACCCAGCTCAGTGGTGAAACAGCTAAAGAAATGTTCTAATTAAGTCGAGAGAGAGAGAGAAAAAAGAAGTCCTGTTTTTCACACAAGATAATGCTAATTAAAATGCCACAACTGATTCATTGAAAGGACTAGCAGCATTTGTCCATTGCTCTAACACTGAAGACGTTGAAGCTGTTGGCTCCCCCATTTGATCAATTACACTCCCTATCTTTTAAAGAGTGAACATGGAATCATGGCCAAGAAAACTCAGCAAGATTGCTCTGGGATTAACTTGGCATCAATCTATTACTATAAAATTCAAGACCCTCATGGACATTGATTATTGTAAGAAAGCCTTTTACGTTCCCCTTCTGTCGCTTCCCCAACCAACCGCCCATTCAGAGGAGAAAGAGCGGAAGCAGTGGCGGCGCCGGAGGCAAGAAAAATGGCGGACAAGGTGGTGACTATTCGTACTAGGAAGTTCATGACCAATCGTCTTCTTTCCAGAAAACAATTCGTCATTGATGTTCTGCATCCTCGAAGGCCTAATGTTTCCAAGGCTGAGTTGAAGGAGAAATTGGCTAGGATGTATGATGTCAAGGACCCAAATGCCATCTTTGTTTTCAAGTCCAGGACGCATTTCGGAGGTGGCAAATCAACCAGGTTTGGATAGATGTATGGTTCTGTAGAGAATGCTAAGAAATCCTGAGAGTTCTAGGCCTTGTCAAATTTTTATAGAGAAAAACAAAAATGTTTTTGCAGCAGAGTTATTTTCTCATTTGTTACTTTGAATTGTGTCTTTGTTCCTTTGAAACTAAGCCTTGAGATTAATGTCGTTGTGTAAAGTACTGATAGTCAAATTCGTCATGCCTTCTGCATCTAAGTTCAGCCAACTTGAAGGACCACAAACATACACAGATTGACAAAAGATCCTATAATCAACAAGGTATGCACCAGAACAAATGCAATTTCAATCCAAATACTGGTTGGCAATGAATTACTGGGTGAATGTAATCAACTAGAAAATCTACATATCTTCTCATTTTTCATGTTCCGATTAGTGCTATTCAATACTCATTTTAGTAGTGCGCTATTCTAAATCTTGAAGATATCATTGGATGTTACTAGTAAAACAAAACTACTATTACTCAAAATGACATCTCTGAGGACTGGAATTTTTTATTTCTATGCTTTCAGTAGTTGAAGAATAATGGCCTTTACTAACGATAAGGCCAAACCTATAAATTGTCCAAAAGGACAATAGCTAATGATACGAAAGTATTGTTATCTTCTATGATATAGCAGACCATAATTTAACCACTTATCAACAAAAGCATACCATGTTAAAGACACAACTCCTATACAAGTTAAGAAGGATTAGGGATATAAAATCATACAAGCAAAAAAAGGTTACAAAGGTAATGAACATGGTTCTACCATAAAGAAGCACAAAACAAGAATCCTGACTTGTTGAACATGCCAAATGTGTTAAAAGAAGTGAATAACTCAAATATTATAAACATGAACACGGAGGATGATAGGTAGCAAAGAAAACTCAATCAGATTCGCATGGTAGCAATCGATTATTAAATTCAAGAGGACCACATAGACACAATTAGTAACCGCAATAAAAATAACAAGTAAAGTTTTACATATCTAACCTTGATCTTAAAATAGAAGAAGAAAAAGCGCACCTGATTACAAATTGTTAGAGAGAGAATTCAGAGAAATTAAAAGGGAAAGAGAATGAAATCAACGAACTTGGTGGCATTTATCTTCCCGCATCTGCACTTTACTCTTCTGTTTCTTCTTTTTCTTTTCCTTTTTCAAAGGCCTCTTAACTCTTAAAACTACAACGTTTGGTTGTATTTTTATTTTAGCAAGAATAGAACCACTTCTTGCTATTGGTCAAGTACAGATCGGCGAGAACCTGTCCTCACCAAGTGCGGTACATCAGCGTGGAACTGCATGAATTCTCACGAGTACCAAAAAGCCGTGGCGCCACTATGACTACAATTTGGAGGGAAGCTTCCCGC